>NC_007091.3:2799998-2897498 GCF_000004695.1 Dictyostelium discoideum AX4
CATTTAATTTATTTTATTTAAAAAATAATCATTTAATTTATTTTATTTAAAAAATCTCATTTTTGATAAACAATATTGAAAAGGCTTCATGTGCATTTTATTATATTAGTTTTTTTTTTTTTTTAAAAAAATGGGGTTAATATAGCACTTTGTGTTTTCTTTTTTTATTTTGTTTATTTTTATTATTTTAATAAATGGAGTTATTAAAAGTAGTTATTAAATTAATAATATTTAAATTTTAAATTGCAATTTAATAAGTTGATATAAGCAAAACCCATAATCGAATTAATCTCATTTTTATAATACTAATAATTTAAACCTTATTTAAAAATGATTTAATTTTAATTCCCATAAATTTGAAATAATAGGGTAATACAAGCAAACCATATCATTGGAAAATAATAAATAAAATAAAGGAATTTTATATATAATAGTTTATTAAATTTTAATTGATTATTAAAAAAAAAAAAAAATAATTGAAAAAAAAAAAAAAAAAAAAAAAAAATTTAAAAAAGATTTGAGGGTTTAGAAAAGAATAATATCATATAGAGATATTATTAAAATTTATTTATCATTATATTGGGCTAATAATTGAATAAAAATCTCCTTTCTTATTATCCAAAAAGCAATTATCAAAATTTTAAATTGTTATTAAATTTAATAATTTTATGTTTTAATTTATATTATTATTTTTTATATTTTATTTTTCACTTTTAAGTAAAAACTATTATTTAAAGAGTCAAACCCAAAAACAGTAACTTGATTTTACATAATATTTTAAATATTAAAAACTTTAATTTAAATTATAATTTTAAGAAAATGGAAAATATAAGGACTTATATTAAATCCCTATTTTTTACATTTAAAAAAAAAAGAAAAATTTCTAAAGTCAATTACACATTAATTTTTTTTTTTTTATTATAAAAACCAACTGTCAAGTTTGAAACTTATACAAAAAATAGGTAGCAAAAAACAAAATTTAATTTAATTTTAAATTATAATTTATTAGTATTGTTGTTGAATATTATCTTTTTCTTTTTTTCTTTTTTTTTTTTTTTTTTTTAAATAACCAACAAAATTAAAATTTAAATGTTTCATACCTCCTAAATTTCCCATTTCATTTTATTTTATTAATCATAAAAACCTCAATTCTTTAAATTGCGACAATATTTTCTACCAATTAGAACGTGTTTTCAATCAAATTCTACGACATTAAAAAAAAAAAAAAAAAATTTGGATAAAATGATATTATTAAAATTTATAATTGTAATTAACTATTTAAATAATTACACTGGAAAAAAGAAACTGACAAATTTTATCCCATATCCAAAACTTAACCAAGTTTTATCTCTTAAAAAAAAAAAAAATTGGAAAATATAATTTTAAAGTTTGGACAAGAATAATATCACAAAGAGATATAATTAAATTTTTATTTATCATCGTTTAATTACAACAATATTTTTCCCCACTATAATATTGCTGCAATCCTTTTTATAATTTAAATTATTAATTTTCAAAAAAGAATTCAATGACAAATGGCAAGAAGTTGACATATCGATACAACTATGACTCAAAGCCCTTTCTGGCATGATGTAATCAGTGCAACCGTTTTCTTCAGCATTTAAGCCTACAGAGAAAAGAAATAAAGCAAATCATGTTAAACTTAATAACTTAGATTTGGAATTAGTAAAAATAAAATTTGAAAAATAAAATTCGGTAATTTCTTATTTTTTGATGAGATAAAATTTGGTAATTTCTTTTTTTTAGTGTAATTTTTTGAACATTTTATTACAATTATAATTATAATTCATACAAGCATAAAAAATTAATGGACAATTATAAAGTTGCAATTTTTTTTATTTATGGTCACCATAAATTGATTTTATTTTATTGGTTTTTTTTTTTTAACAAGATTGTTAATGTAATTAAAGATATAAAAAAAAACAAAAAAAGAAAAAAAAATTTAAAATTTTTTTGTTTGCTAAAACTTGTGCAAATAAAACACCTAACAATAATCTATTTAATTTTTTTTTTTTTAATTTTTTTAGCAAATTACTATAGATATTTTTTTGGATATTTTTTAAAAATACCCCATAAAGGTTTTTTTTTATTATTATTTGGCCTAAAAAAGTTCTTTGTAACCAAAGTCACAACGAATTCCCATTGTATATTCCCAGACCAATGAACACCACATGTCTTCAACAGATTTCTTTTTTCTCTATTTTTTATTAATCATTATTTTTTTTTTTTTATTTTTTATTTAGGATTAAAAAAAAAAAAAATAAATAAAAATCAAATAAACAAAAAAAAAAACAAACAAAGCTTTTATATTAAAACAATTGTTCAATATTATATTTTTATTTTATTTTTTTAAAAAATCAACAAAATTAAAATTTAAATGTTTCATAC
The DNA here is from genome assembly GCF_000004695.1 of Dictyostelium discoideum AX4. Taxonomy (NCBI): domain Eukaryota; phylum Evosea; class Eumycetozoa; order Dictyosteliales; family Dictyosteliaceae; genus Dictyostelium; species Dictyostelium discoideum. The sequence continues at coordinate 2,802,408 of NC_007091.3, forward strand.
CTATAAATTTTACAGTAAATTTCCCATTCCTTTTTATTTTATTAATCAGATAAAATTCCAATGCACTTAATTACAACAATATTTTCTTCCAATTTGGACGAGTTTACAAGCATTGTTATCCAATTTATTTGTACGCATGAATTGATCAAGAGTAACTTTACAAGAAGTGGCCATATCATAGCAGGTATAACCTTTTTGAGCTACATGCCAACTTGAACATGAACCCATTTCCTCGGCATTTGAACATGAGAAAGCACATAAAACTAAAACAAATGCCAATCCTATTAAATTTAAAAACTTTTGATTTTTTAAAAAATAAAATTAATATTACTTTTTTTTTTTTTTTTATATATTTTTATAATTTTTACCTTGTTCATTTTTATACTAATTTAAATTTGAATATTTAATGTTTACTTTTTTTTTTGATGAATAATATAAAATAAAAAAATGATATTTATACCTTTTTCTTATTTAGGTTTTTTTTATTTTAATTTTATTTTTTTAATTAAAACTTTTAAAATTACAAATAGTGGTAATTAATACCAATAAACTAGTAATATTGTTACAAATATGCAATAAAATGACGATATTAAAAATAAAAATTAAAACTACACCAATAGCTTTAAATAGGAAATCTTAAAATTAAACAATAATTTCCTTTTTAATTTTTTATATCAATTTGAACATAATCACACATACTTTAATATTTAATTATATCAAAAAATAAAAAATAAAAAAAAAAATAAAAAATAAAAAAAAAAAAAAAAAAAAAAAAGTGGGGTTAAAATATTTGTAGATTAAAGTAATTATAGGAAATAAAAGATATTATATTAAACTTGGATTAGATTAAAATGTTAGTAGTATAATTTTTTAAAAGAAATTATAATTATATTAATTAATATATAAAAAAAAAAAAAAAATCTGGAAAATAAATTTTAAAGAAAAAAAAATTAAAGTTTAATTTATCAAATATATGAATGTAGTTTTTTTATTTAATATCCTATAAAATGAATTTTTGTTGGGAGATAATTATATTGTATCTTTTTTTCAAATAATTAAAAATTTAATCTTTTTATTAATTATTTTAATGATTTTAAGTTTAATTGGTATTTTTCTATTTTTTTTTTTTTTTTTTTTTTTTTTTGTTGGTATTGTTAAAAATAATTAAATTTTACACACAATATGAAATCCAAAAAAAATAAAAATGAAAAAAAAAAATAATTTCCAGTGCTTCAATATTTAAAAAGAAATGAATTTTATAATACAAAAAAATAAAGATTATTTATTAAAGATTTTTTTTTTTTTTTAAAAAAAAATATCAAATATTAAATTAAATATTTTTGATAACTATAATCAAAAGGATTTGTTTTTAAAGAAACATACATTTCAATCCACCAATGTCTTCTATAATCTTTATTTTGTAAAATACGAATAGTACCTTTAATTGAGGTTGTATCAAGTTGTTTATCAGAACTTTGTAAAATTTTTTCCTTTGAATTTAAGAATAAAACCTGTTTCCAATGTTGATCACCAGTTCCAGGTGCAGTTGATAATTCTAAAACATTTGAAGATTGTTTGAAAAACAATGGTGTTAAACCTTTACTATCTATTGAATATTGTTGATAAGTACTTTTAACTAATTCACCATCTCTATCGATTGTATAATATGCAAATTGTTGCTTATTTTCATCATCATTACTATTATCATTATTATTATTATTATTATCATTATCATCATCATCATCATCTAAATTTTCAAACCAAACTGAAAACCATGAACCAAATCCATGATATTTACTACCATTTGGTACTTGAAATTCAAAAGTTTTAACAGTTTTTGATAAATCTTCAATTGTAATAGTTGATAAATCAATAGTTCTTAATATAATTGGTTTATCTAAAACTGAATCTTGATTATCAACATAATAATTTCTAATTGTTTTTTCTTCTAATAATTCTTCTTGTGCAAATGGTCTGTTATGTTATATATTTAATAATTAGTACTTTGTAAATAATAACCAAAAATAATAGGGAAATAATACATACATTAAAGGTGACATATCTAAATTAAAAACATTACTCCATTGATTAATATATTGATTATAAAATGAATCTACATTAATTGGTGATAAATAAATTGATGCTTTCGATGGTAAAATGATACCACCAGGTCTCATTAAATTATCACGTGCATAAATTACAGATTCAATCATTGATTCAAAAATTAAGAAAGCACCTTGCCATTCGCTTACAATTACATCAACATATTCTGGAAATGCAATATGTTCTAATTTACCTTTAAACACTGTTACAATATCGGCAAGACCATTTTGTTGAACGATTAATTCAGCTCTATGTGCCATATCACTTGCATCAACTGCATATACTTTTTTTGCACCTGCTTTGGCAACGAAACAACTTAAAATACCAGTTCCACAACCAACATCTAAAACAACTTTATCTTTGAAAATATTTTTACTCTTTGAAATTGCATGATAATATGCTGCTGTTCTTCTTTTATCAAATACCATTTCATGATGTAAACTCTAACAACAATAATATTAATATTTAATATTTAATATTTAAAATATTTAATTAAATAATAATAATAATAATAATAATAATAAAAATAATAATATTTAATTAAATAATAACAATAATAATAATAATAATAATAATAATAATAATAATAATAATAATAATAATAATAATAATAATAATAATAATAATAATAATAATAATAATAATAACAATAATAATAATAATAATAATAATAATAATATTTACAATTTTTGAATAACTTGAAAAATATTCTTCATCCTCATAAGTATCTTGAACACCAAGTGGGTGTACTGTTTTATAATAATCATCTGATTCATCTTGTGTTTGTTGTTGTTGTTCTATATTTTGTTGAGTTGGTTCTTCTTCTTCTACTTCTTGGATTGGTGGTGGTAGTGGTAAATCATCAATGTTGGAGGTTGTGGTTGTATGTTCAATCTTTACTATTGATGGTGTTGGAGGTGGTGGAGGTAATGAATCATTACCAACAACTAATTCTGCTCGCTTTAATTTATTGTTTTCAATCATGACTGATATAATATCATCTTTAGTTTTTAAAAATTCTTCTGATACTAGATCCATAATTTCGCTCTTTAATTTTGAATAATCATCTGTCATTATGTTTCTATTGATTTTTGTTTTTTTTTTTTTTTTTTTTTTTTAATATTAAAAATCAGGACTTAAATAAATACAAAAAAAAAAAAAAAAAAAAAAAAAAAAAAAAAAAAAAAAAATTAAAAAAAAAAAATATCTATATTTTTTATTTGAAAAAAAAAACCAAAAAATGCATTTTTGCTTTGGTTTGACCAAAACATTCCCATTTTAAAATATAAAAATAAAAATAAAAAATAAAAAAAAAAAAATAAAAAAATTATTCCTCAAAAAAGAATATTGATAATTTTATGTTTTTATTTTATGAAATAATTGTTTTTATGGATTAATAATTAATTAATTTTAATCAGACGTGTTTTTAAGTTAAATTGTTTTTTTTTTTTTTTTTTTTTCATTTTTTTTTTTTTTTATTTTTTTTTTTTTAATTTTTTATTTTTTTTATTTTTTTATTTTTTTTTTTTTTGAATAATTTTTTCAATTTATAAAGAAATCATATAAAAAATGGTGAGTTCAAACTAAAGTTTATAAATAAATAAATAAATAAATAAATAAATAAAAAGTAAATTAATTAATTCATTTAATATTTATTGATTTTAGGTTGCAATTTTCAACTTTCAAAGTTTATTAGTTGTAATATTATTATTTATTTGCACATGCACATATATTAGAGGGTCCTATCCATCACTTTTAGAAGTTAGAGATAAACATAGTTTTAGTGGTTTACCGAGAAAAGCTGCAATTATAGGTGAAAGATTATCTCCATGGGTTTCAGCATGTTGTCTTATTATGGGTTTATGGACATTATATAATTAAAATCAAAAAAAAAAAAAAAACAATTTTCAAATCATAGGTGAAATAATAAATAAATAAATTCATGTACATATAGATATAATAATAATAATAATAATAATAATAATAAAAAAAAAGGAAAAAAAAAAAAAAAAAAAACCATTACAATTGCTCAATATATTAAATAAAATAAATAAAATTAGTTAAAGAGAAATTAATTGAACACAACTGACGATTTAATTTTTTTTTTTTTTTGAACACCTCATCCCAATTTGGGATGTGTTCTAGTTTTATTTAATTAAATTACAGTTTTAAAATAGATGGAGACTCTATTATAAAAGGTATAATAATAATAATAATAATAATAAATAATAATAATAATAATAATAATTATAATTATAATTATTATCTTCTTCAAATGAGTCTTTAATTCTTCTTTAAACTTTGAGTTTCACACACCCAAATTCTATTCTTTCAGAGTAAATACCCCATTTTTTTATATACATACAATTTTATAAATTGATTAATTTAATAATTGTTGTTGTGTGTAACAATTATTATTTAGATGATGTTTTTTTTTTTAATTATTTTTAGGGGAAGGTGTAATACAATCCAAGTACCAACTAAAATGGGCGAGATGCCTTTCAAGTCAGTGTTTTACCATACATGTAAAGGTTGTTCTTGGGTACAGGAACGACTCTGTCCAATTTATTTTAAGACAGAGTATTTGGGTACCCATTTAATTGTTCGAATTTTAAAATTTCAAACTTTACTTTCCTATAACTACCGCTAATTACTCAATATAATTATGGGACATTTTTTTCGGTAAAAAAAAATTAAAAAATAAAAATAAAAATAAAAATAAAAAAAATAAAAAAAACGTTTTGCGTGAAAATATCTTAAAAAAAATTTGAAAAATTTATTATTATTTTTAATCTATTAATATAACAGAAACAACAGTATCACCTTTAATAAATAATTGACCATAATATCTTTTTATTTTTGGTTGAATTGGTTGATTTTGGTTTCTTGTTGATGGTAATGATTTTAATAAGTCATATTCTTCTTCAACATCACGTAATATGATATTCATATGTTTATCGAAAGCAATAATATAGCCTCTACAATAACCTCTAATACAATTAGTACCACGTATCATAACTTTAATCTTTGATTTACTTTCTAATGCTCTCTTTAATAATGACAATGGTCCATCAGTAAACTTATTTGAAATATTCTTTAAAATTTTATGATCTTCATTTGTGTTTTTCTTTCTTATTGTTGTTGTTGTGGTTGTTGTTTCTACTATTGAAGCTATTGAATTTGTTGAGGTAGTGCTTGTGGTTGTAGTGGTGGTTGTTGTGGTTGTTGTGGTTGGTGTTGATTCAATAGGAGGAGAAGTATTGGTTGTTGTGGATGAGTTGTTGTTGTTCAATGATGTAATATTGATATTATTTATAGGTTGAGTAGGTGGTTTCTTTATTTGAACATAATTTTCATCACTAGGTGGTAATAATATTCTTGCCTTATGAATATTATCTAATGGTTTTATTTTTGGAAATGGTAGGGAAACTAATTGTGGATTCTTTAATGCTAATAATGCATCAAATTTATCTGATAATACATTGAATTTATCATTATCATTACCATAATTATCATGATCACCGCCACCATTTCCTTTATTTTTACTTTTTAAATTATCCATTCATATTCATTAACTTTATTAATTAATTGGTACTGTGTGGTGACTGTAATTTGAAATTGACTGTAAATGAAAAAAAAAAAAAAAAAAAAAAAAAAAAAAAAAAAAAAAAAAATTTTTTTTTGAAAAAAAAAAAAAAAAAAAAAATAAAATAAAATTATTGGTAAAAAAAAAAAAAATATCTGCGTAGTGGGGGATTTCTGATTAAAAATCGATTTTTTTTTTTTTTGTTGTTACTAATTCCAAATTATTGTTATTATTATTATTCATTTTTTTTTTTATATTTTATTTTTTATTTTATTAAATAATGATTGAAACAGAAATTACAAAACCAAAATATGAAATTCCATTTTCTAAAATGCATGGAGCAGGTAATGACTTTATAGTTTTTGAAAATAATAAAGTTAAAAGATTAGATGGTTCAGAAAATGAAATTACTTTAAAAGAACTAAAAGAGATTACATTAAAATTATCACATAGAAAATTAGGTGTTGGATTTGATCAAGCAATTATTATAAATAATAATCCAAAAGTTTTAAAATCTGCTCATTATGAAATGATTGTAATTAATTCTGATGGTGAGCAAGTAAGTAAATAATAAATAAATAAATAAGTAATATATAACACCCTTTATTTTTTTATTTTATTAATTTTTAATTTTTAAAAAAAAAAAAAAAACAAATAGGCATCAATGTGTGGAAATGGTGTTAGATGTTTTTCAAAATATATTATTGATAATTGTATTGAGTCAAAGAGTTTAAATGGTACACCAAAATTAGTTGATGGAGGAGATATTGAACAAAAGATTGAAACATTAGCAGGATTAGTTATAACATATCCAAAGATTACACACCATTTAAATCAATATAATTTAATGATGATTAAAGTTAATATGAATAATGCATTAGTATTAAAGACAAATCAATATAAGGATGACGAATTTGAAAATGTTTTAAATAAAAAAACAACAAATGAAAAAGCATATATTTACACAATTAAAGATTTATCATTACCACAATGCGATCAGTTAGAGTGTGTATTAGTGTCAATGGGTAATCCACATTGTGTAATATTTTTAGAAAGAAATATAGAGTTGGGTAATCTCTCCTCAACTGGTGTTGATTCAGCCTCAGATTTATCAATGATGAAAATTGATGAGATTGCAACTAAACTTCAAAAATTACCATTATTTAAAGATGGTTGTAATGTTGAGTTTGTAAGTACAAATAATTCAAAATTAACAAATCGTGTAATTTCAAGAGTATTTGAACGTGGTGCTGGTGAGACATTAGCTTGCGGTACTGGTGCTTGTGGTGTTGCTGTTGCCTCAATCCTCATGTCATATTGTACTCAAGATAAAGAAGTTACTGTATCAATGCCTGGTGGTGATTTATTAATTCAATGGTCAAGTGAAACTGGTGAAGTTTTTAAAACTGGTCCAGCTTGTACTGTATTTAATTCAAATATTAAATTATAAAATAAATAAATATATAGTTTCATTTCTTATTATATCATATCATATTTTATTTTATTTTATTTATTTTATTTACTAATTTTATCTTTTAAAACACCCATCCATTTATCTTCAGAAACTTTATTTGCCCAGTGTGGTTTATAATCGAGTTTAATATTTTTCATACAGTCTGTAATTAATTGTACATGTTCAGGTGGGAATAATTTATCTTTTTCAAGGACCATATGTCCTTTTTCATTTGATTTTGAATAAATACTATTATTATTATTATTATTATTATTATTATTATTATTATTATTATTATTATTATTGTTTTCATTATTATTTGAATCGTCAGAAAATGGATCATTTGAAACTTTTGGGAAATATTCAGAAAAGTCCATATTTTTAAACATTGGATTTGATTTTAACTTTGATTCTATATCATTTTCATTTTCATTATCTATTGTATGAAATTGTTCAGAATGACTAGTGAAATCTCCAAAATAATCATTATCATTTTTATTATTATCTTCTATATACTTTAAATCACCTTCATCTTCACTACTATCTTCTGTATTATTATTATTATTATTATTATTATTATTAATATTTGTTGCTACTGTTGTTTCTGTTGTATTATTATCATTTTCATTTTTATTTTTTGAGTAATATTCATTTTTATCATTATATTTAATTTCATAACCATTGTTCACATCACTATATACACTATCTGTATCACTTTCATCTTTATAATCTGGTATTAAATTAAAACCTGAATAATCATCTAAATAATAATAATAATAATAATAATAATAATAATAATAATAATAATAATAATAATAATAATAATAATAATAATAATAATAATAATAATAATAATAATAATAATAATAATAATAATAATAATAATAATAATAATAATAATAATAATAATAATAATAATAATAATAATAATAATAATAATGATAAAATAATTAGTATCAATATATTAATTTTTTATTATGTTATTTAAAAAAAAAAAAGAAAAATACTTACTTTCTACTTCACTCCCACTATCAGAATCTGAATCATTTATTTTTGATACCATTTTTTAAACTTTAATATATAAAAAAAAAAAAAAAAAAAAAAAAAAAAAAAATTTAAAAAAAAAAAAAAAAAAAAAAAAAAAATTTTAAAAATTTAAAATTAAAATTAAATTTTAAAAAATTGTAAAAGAAGATAGTTAGTTAAATTTGAATGATATAAATGGAAATATAAACCAAATTCATTAAATGTTTTTTAATTTTTTTAATTTTTTTTTTTTTTTTTTATTTTTATTTTTTTTTTTTTTTTTTTTTTTTTGTTCTGTTGACAGTAAATACAGTCAGAATTTTTGAGAACAAAAAAAACATTGTCAACAAATTTTTATTTTTTTTTATTTTTTTTTATTTTTTTTTTATTAATTTTTTAATAAAATTTTATTTTTTTTTTATTAAGTTTTTATTTTTTTTTTATTAAATTTTTAATTTAAATTGATTTTTTTTTTTTTTTTTTTTATTATTTTTTCTCACCATATTTTTTTGTAAATAGTAATAATTAATAATAATTTTTTAAATTCTTTATTTTTTTAAACATATAAAAATTTTTTTTTTCCTTTGTATATTATTTTTTTTTCCATTTTTACATATTAATTAATTATGCAAATTTTTGTTAAAACTCTCACTGGTAAAACCATCACATTGGAAGTTGAAGGTAGTGACAACATTGAAAATGTCAAGGCTAAAATTCAAGACAAAGAAGGTATTCCACCAGATCAACAAAGATTAATCTTTGCTGGTAAACAATTAGAAGATGGTCGTACTCTTTCTGATTACAACATTCAAAAGGAATCCACTCTCCATTTAGTTCTTAGATTAAGAGGTGGTATGCAAATCTTTGTAAAAACTCTCACTGGTAAAACCATCACCTTAGAGGTTGAAGGTAGTGATAACATTGAAAATGTTAAAGCTAAAATTCAAGACAAAGAAGGTATCCCACCAGATCAACAAAGATTAATTTTCGCTGGTAAACAATTAGAAGATGGTCGTACTCTCTCTGACTACAACATTCAAAAGGAATCCACTCTCCACTTGGTTCTCAGATTAAGAGGTGGTATGCAAATCTTTGTAAAAACCTTGACTGGTAAAACTATCACCTTGGAAGTCGAAGGTTCTGACAACATTGAAAATGTTAAAGCCAAAATCCAAGACAAAGAAGGTATCCCACCAGATCAACAAAGATTAATTTTCGCTGGTAAACAATTAGAAGATGGTCGTACTCTCTCTGACTACAACATTCAAAAAGAATCCACTCTCCATTTAGTTTTAAGATTAAGAGGTGGTATGCAAATTTTTGTTAAAACTCTCACTGGTAAGACCATCACCTTAGAGGTTGAAGGTAGTGATAACATTGAAAATGTCAAAGCCAAAATCCAAGACAAAGAAGGTATCCCACCAGATCAACAAAGATTAATTTTCGCTGGTAAACAATTAGAAGATGGTCGTACTCTCTCTGACTACAACATCCAAAAAGAATCCACTCTCCATTTAGTTTTAAGATTAAGAGGTGGTATGCAAATCTTTGTTAAAACTCTCACTGGTAAAACCATCACCTTGGAAGTCGAAGGTAGTGATAACATTGAAAATGTCAAAGCCAAAATCCAAGACAAAGAAGGTATTCCACCAGATCAACAACGTCTCATTTTCGCTGGTAAACAATTAGAAGATGGCCGTACTCTCTCTGATTACAACATCCAAAAAGAATCCACTCTCCATTTAGTTCTCAGATTAAGAGGTGGTATGCAAATCTTTGTAAAAACCTTGACTGGTAAGACCATCACATTGGAAGTCGAAGGTTCTGATAACATTGAAAATGTCAAAGCCAAAATTCAAGACAAAGAAGGTATTCCACCAGATCAACAAAGATTAATTTTCGCTGGTAAACAATTAGAAGATGGTCGTACTCTCTCTGACTACAATATTCAAAAGGAATCCACTCTCCATTTAGTTCTCAGATTAAGAGGTGGTATGCAAATCTTTGTTAAAACTTTAACAGGTAAAACTATCACCTTGGAAGTCGAAGGTAGTGATAACATTGAAAATGTTAAAGCCAAAATCCAAGACAAAGAAGGTATTCCACCAGATCAACAACGTCTCATTTTCGCTGGTAAACAATTAGAAGATGGTCGTACTCTCTCTGATTACAACATTCAAAAGGAATCCACTCTCCATTTAGTTCTCAGATTAAGAGGTGGTAACTAAGTTTTGGTGCCAGAGTGAATAATAAATAAAAAAAAAAAAAATTTTTAACTCAAATAAAAACCAATCTAATAATAAATTTATTATTATTATTTTCACCTAAAAAAACACATTTATTTATTTATTTTTTATACACATTAAATTTTTTTTGAATATTTAATAAATAATTTTTGAAGAGAATCACATTCTTTTACTTTTGTTGTTATTGGATTCCAAGTTATAACTTTATCAATTTTTTTAAATAATTCACTATTAATATCACCAATGAAGTGAGCAGTAAAATAAGAATCTTTTGTATTGACCCTTATTTGATTGGTCGGTGTTGGTTTTGGTGATTTTAATTCATTAAAAATTGCAAGTAAAATTTTTTGATCATTATCATCCATTGTTACATATGCGCCATTTGAATCTCCATTATCAGCCTTCAAAAGATTTCTTTGATAAATGTATACTAATTTATTATTTAATTTAAATTCAACTGAAAGTTCGGTTTGATTCTTTAAATTATGAAAGATACAAATAACCTTTCCAAATGATTTTTTTGAAGTATCATTATGTGACCCTCCCAATAATAGTTTATCTATTTCATCAAAATTCCAAATAACATCAGCTGATGCGTTGTAATTTATATCACCTAATAAATTTGATTTTACGATTGTAATACTATTTAAAACAATTAAAAATAATAAAAATATTAAAATTTTATAATAATAATTCATTTTGTTTTTTTTTTTATTAGTTTTCTTTAGTTTATTTATTTATTTTTATTTTCTATCTTTTAAAATTTTTTATTATTTTTAAATATTTAACAAAGATAAAAAAAAAAGAATTGTTTTTTTTTTTTCAAATAAAAAGAAATTATTTTGCTTAAAAAAAATTATTTTTTAAATTATTATTTTTATTATTATTGTTTTTATTTATTATCATTAACCTATTTTTGTTTATATGTGTGGTTTATTTTTGATAATAAAAATAAATTTAATAATTCCCTTATATAGAAATTTAAACGTGGAAATGTTTATTTTTTTTTATTATTTTAATATCGATTAATATTTTATAAGAAGAGGAATATTTTTATTACATTATTTTATTTTTATTTTATTTTTTTTATTTTTATTTTTATTTTTTTTATTTTATGATTATTTTTTGTTTGTTTTTAGATTGTTTTTATTTTTAGAGTGGTGGTGGGGTGAATTTTTTTTTTTTTTTTTTTTTTTTTTTTTTGATTAAGATGATGGTAGTAATTCTAAATCAGTCATTAATAAAATGTGGTCGGACGCCAATGTTAGGGATGGTAGCATCTTATAATCTTGTTTTTCACCAATTTCTAAAACATTGTTAACTTTAAATCTATCTTTTGAGACAAATATTTGATCAATATTGCCTGTAAATGCTCCTATAAGTAAATAAAAAATAAAATAAAAAAAACAAATAAAATAAAAAAATAAAAAAATATAAAATATAAAATGAATAAAAACAAATAATAATGGTAATAATAATGATAATGATAATGATAGTAATGATATTAATAATAATATTATTATTATTAATATTATTATTAATAATAATAATAAAAACAATAAAAATAATAAGTATTTATAATAAAAAAATAAAAAAAAATTAGTAAATAAAAAAGAATAATTATAATTATAATAAAATAATGATAATAATAATAATAATAATAATAATAAAAACAATAACAATAATTTATAAAAATATTTACTTGAAACAATTGTAAATTTTGGTTCACCATCTGGTCTTAAACTATAAGAACTTAAAAAATTAAAATCATGTTTAATTGATTTAATTTCTGGATGATTATCAAATTGAGAAGAATTAAAAGCCGGTGGATATTTACCAGCCAATGTTAAATGATGATCATCATTCATCATTAAACCCTTGGTCATAAAATTATAACAACTATCATCAGGGGAACTATTAAAATCACCACAAACCACGATTGGAATATTATTTTCTAATTTATTTACTTGAATGAAATTTGATAAAATCATTGTGAACAAATGAATTTGAACACATTGAATATGATAATTATAACCTTGAGAGCCCCAATACATATGTTTTGAAACGACTATCATCTTTTGTTTAGTTTGTTTATCCTGTAGTAACACCAATGCATGATGAACATGATGTGATGAATGTTCAAGGAAATGAGTTATACATGATTTATAAATTGGATCTTGAATTAAAATTTCAACCAATTCCTTTTTCAATAGTTTTTGATCGGGTCTATTTAATTTTGTATAATCAATTTCCAAACCTTGTAATAAGTTGAATCTATCCTTTTTGAAAAATATGAAACAACCTTCACGATAACTATTATTAAAACCACCCATTGTAGTTTGTGGTGATTCATTGGAATCATTAGCATAGGATGGGTAATAGTCATAACCGCCACGTACATTCATCTCTTTAAATAATTGCCAATATAATCTATCAACTTCTTGTGTACCAACTATATCTGCTTTATATTGTAATATCTGTTCAATTAACAAGTAACTTCTATAAGAATTCCAACGTAATGAATAACTTGCTGAGTGAGTATACCAACTATCTGAAACATAACAATCTGCTAATATATTATATTGTATAATTCTATATTGATTATTAATATTATTATTATTATTATTTAATGGTTCATTTATTTTTAATAATTCTCTACTCTTTTCAAATAAAATTTTATGTTTATATTCAATTATTATTGGTATTTCATTATCATTATTATTACTATTATTAGATGATGTTGATGATGATGATGATGATTTATTAAATAATTTTGAAAATATATTATTTGATTTATTTTCATGTTGTTCAAAAATTAATGGTGATATTTTAATTTCAAATATTAATTCTTTACCTGAATGTTCTTTTTTTGGTGTAAATGAAATAGTTGGCGCTGATGAATTATTTGAATAATGTAACAACTTTTCAATATTTTCACCATCTATCATCCATTTTGAAGATATAATTGCTTTACTATATTTTAATTTTGAATTTTGATTTTTAAATGTAAAAATAAATGGTACATATGTAATTGGTTTTCCTGGGATAATACTAAAACTTTTTTCTGCTTCTCCAAATTTAAAATTTTCTGGTAATATAATTTTAAGTGGTTCTTCTTTAACTTTTGATTTTGTTACAATTGTTGATTGGGGTGGTAGGGGTGGTGGGGGTGGTGGTGTTGATGATGATGGTAACTCTTCATTTTTTATTGAATTTTCTGTAGTTGTAATATTGTTTTTATCTGTTTCTTCCATATCTATTAGTGTTGAGATAAAATTAAATAAAAAAAAATTAAAAACCCATTAATTAAAAAATTAAAAAATTAGGAAAAAAAAAAAAAAAAAAATTTAAAAAAAAAAATTCAAAGAAAATATTTTTTTTATTTTTAGATATTTAAAATTAATAAAATTTTTTTTTTTTTTTTTTAATTCCCAAATTTGTTGTATGGGTTTTAAAAAATAAAATTAAGAAACCTGAAAAAAAAAAAAATGAAAACTGTCAAAAAAAAAAATATATTAAATAAGATATTTAGTTATCAAGTGTTTTAATTGATTAAAAAATTGGGAAAAAAAAAATTTTAAAAAAATATCTTTTTTTTTTTTTAATTTTTTAATTTTTTTTTTTTTTTTTTTATTTTTTTTTTTATGTTTAAAAACTGAAAATAAGATGGAACCCATGGCAACAGTAACACTTAAAGATATTAAAGAAGCACATAAAAGAATTGAAAAATATATACATAAAACACCTGTACTCACAAACTCTACAATCAATGAGTTAGCAGGTAAAGAGTTATATTTTAAATGTGAAAATTTACAAAAAACAGTAAGTGGTAATAAAAAAATAAAAAAAAAATAAAATAAAAAAACATTTGGTGTTAAATCTATTTTTTTTTTTTTTTTTTTTTTAGGGAAGTTTTAAAATGCGTGGTGCATGTAATGCAATTTTTTCATTAGATGAAGAAGAGTTAAGTAAAGGTGTTGTAACTCATAGTAGTGGTAATCATGGTCAAGCATTATCATATGCATCAAAAGTTAGATGTGTAAAATGTTATGTAGTTGTACCAGAGGATGCACCATCAGTTAAATTGAATGCTATTTGTGGATATGGAGCAACTGTTACAAAATGTAAAGCAACATTGGAAGCAAGAGAATCAAATACTAAACAATTAATTGAACAACATTCTTGTAAGTTAATTCATCCATTCGATAATTTACAAGTTATCGCAGGTCAAGGTACAGCATCATTAGAATTAATGGAACAAGTTGAGAATTTAGATGCAATCATTACGCCAGTTGGTGGTGGTGGTTTGTTATCTGGTACTTGTATCACTGCAAAATCATTAAATCCAAATATTAAAGTATTTGCTGCTGAACCATTAGGTGCTGATGATACTTATCGTTCACTGTTATCTGGTGAAATTCAAAAACATACCCCTGGTAAACCAAATACAATCGCCGATGGTTTATTAACCACTGTTGGTTCTCTCACTTTTCCAATCATTAAAGAAAATTGTGATGGTGTCATTCTTGTAACTGAAGATGAAATTAAATATGCAATGAAAGTATGTTTTTTTTTTTTTTTTTTTTTTTTTTTTAGTTGCAAAATAATAATAATAATAATAACTATTATTTCAATTTTAAACTAATTTTTTTTTATTTTAATTTTTAAAAATATAGTTGGTTTGGGAAAGAATGAAAATAATTATTGAACCTTCATCTGCAACAACATTGGCTGCAATTTTAAAACAAGAGTTTAAAGATAAAAAAGATATTAAAAAAGTAGGTATTATAATTTCTGGAGGTAATGTAGATTTAAGTTCAATTTCAAAGATTTTAAATTAAATAAAACTGGATTTAAAAATTGTTTAAATAAAAAAAAAAAAAAAATTTTTGGACATTTACCAGAATGTAAACCCACAATTGTTCTCTTTTTTTTCGGTTTTTTTCACATTTTTTCGAATTAAAAAAAAAAAAAAAAAAAAAAAAAGTTTTTATAATTTAAATTAAATCAAAATTGGATTTTTACAAAATTATATTTTTTTTTTTTTTTTTTTTTTTTTTTTTTTATTTTATTTTTATTTTTATTTTGATTCTGTTCATTTTGATTTTTTTGCAATTTTAAAGATTGTGAATGTGCCCTGAATAAAACAAAAAAAAAGAAAAAAAATAAAAAATAAAAAATAAAAATAAATAAAAAATATTCACAATATTCACAAATAAAAGCAATATCTATAAAAAATTTTTTTTTTTTTTTCCCCACATTCAAAACCAACACACCCCACACATTTACAACTTCTATTTCCTTTATTATAATTTTAATTTATTTGATTTTTATTAATATTTAAGATAATAGTTTTTTTATTTTTTTTTTTTTTATAAATAAAAAAAAAAAGTATTTTTCTTTTTTTTCATTAATAAAAATAATAATTCATAAAACTTTTTTTTTTTTATTTTTTTTTTTTTATTAATAATAAAATTTAATGTATATATAATAATAAATTAAACACATAAATATATTATAATGAATTTAAATAACTTCTCTTTAATAAGAGATTTAGCAAAAAACAAACATATATTCAAATTTAAAACTGACAATATCAATAAAAATATTTTACCATTTAGTACAAAATATGAACCGAAATCTAAATTTAAAAACAATGAAAGTATTATCAAAGTTTTAAATAATAACAATAGCAATAGCAATAGCAATAGCAATAGCAATAGCAATATAATCAGAAACAATGAAAAAATTAAAAAACAAATTATATCGAATAAAATAACATCATCATCGTCATCACCATTAAATAAGATTCAACCAATATTTTCAACATCTTTAATATCAAATAATATTAATAAATTTAATAGTTTAATTAATAATACAAATATTCAATCTCAAAGATTTTATTGTGGTATTTGGGGTGGTGGTAAAAATAATAAAAACAATCAAAATAAAAATAATAATGATAGTAATGAAAATAAAAATGATAGTAATAATAATAATAGTAGTAGTAGTGGTAGTAATGGTAACAAAGAAGAAAAAAACAATGAAAATAAACAAACTAAATATTCATATAAAGAAGGTATATTTGCATTTATTCAAAAGTTGGTTGAAAAAGTAAAATACTTTTTAACAAGAAATAAACCTTTAACTTCTGATCAAAGAATTGCAATTATTAGTTGGGCTGCATTTGGTACTGGTACTTTAATATTAATTGGTACAACTTCTTTAGTTTCATTTATTTTATTCTTTGCAAATACATTTGAATTTTCTGGTAAGTTAAAACACTATTCAATCTTTTTTTTTTTTTTTTTTTTTTTTTTTTTTTTTTTTTTTTCAAAAAAATTATTTCTAATAAAATAATTTAAATTATATATTTATATATATAGAATTTTTAGCAAATAAAGTTGGTAAATATTTAACAAATAATACAGGTATTACAATTACATTTGAATCGGCAAGAGGTGATATGAAAACAGGATATATTAGATTAGAGAATGTGAATATATCACGTACACCAAGATCAGATGATAGAGTATCATCAATTCAATTATCAATTAGACAAATTGATATTAAATTAAATTTCCTATGGTTTTTAGAAGGTAAAGGATTGATACAAGAATGTTTAGTCAATGGTGTTAGAGGATTAATTGATAGAAGAACCGAAGGTATCAATTGGAATAAAAATATGGTTTATCCAAGAAGAAAGAAAATGTCTGGTGATTTTGAATTTGAAAAATTGGAAGTACGTGATCTATTCGTTACAATGTATTTACCTGATAAAAGTTATAGACCATTACCAATTTCAATCTATCATTTAGAAAGTGATAGATTTAGAAAACAATGGATGCTATTAGACTTAATCTCTTGTAAAAGTATTGTTGGTAAATTTGATAATTCTTTATTCACTCTCACAATTCCACAACATCATCGTCAATTCAATATAGAACAAGAAGATCTACTATCAATGAAATTAAAACAACTAACTTCAAATAATAATCAAAATTTTAGAAATCATGATAATTATTATAATTATATAACTGAACCATCTGATAATTTATTTTTAACTCAATCAAATTCACAAATTGATAATTATAATAGTAATAATAATAATAATAGTAATTTTATTGATAATAATTCAGAAATTAATAATAATAATTTTGGAGAAAAAAGATTATCAAAAAATAAATTAACAAAAAAGAAAAGAGATGAAAAGATTGAATATAGAGAATTAAAGATTGATGGATTAAATACTGATATACTTAGTAGAAATGCAACAGGACCATTGGGTTGGATTAAAGAGGGTACTTTTGATATTGACCTTTTAATTTTATTACCAAATCATATGGATGATAACGAAAAAGAACTTTTATCAACTGAACAAGTTGAATATGGTATTATTCCACCTTCATCAGAGAATCCACGTATGAATTTACATTTAGATTTTAAAGTTCAATTGAATCATCTATATAGTGTTGCTCCATTATATACACCAGAGATATCCTATATTTCAAATGCATTGGCTCATCCAATAGTTGCTTACATCAATTCTCATTCAAAACATATACCATTATCTTTTAAATTTGCAATGAATGTACGTCAATTCAATGGATCTTGGACACCAAGTCAAGCTTGTTTCTGGGAAATGATCTCTGCAAGTGTTTATGCTGAACTCTTAAAAAAAGTACAAGAAACTAAAAATGTAACAACCCTTAAAAAGGTTGCTTCAGATTTGGTTAATGATTTAGTTCAATGGATTGCTCCTCATTTACAAGCAATTCATTATCAACAAAAAGAAAAAGAAGAACAAGAAAAATTATTATTATTACAAAAAGAATTAAAAGAAAAACATAAAAAACGTATTTCTCAAAATAATAACAATCATGATGAAACTATTTTATATAATGAAAATGGTGAAATCATTTCAAATGAACAAGAGAATATTGAAGATAATAATAATAATAATAATAATAATAATAATGAAAAACTAGAAAATGTAAAAGAAAATCAATCAGATAATGAACAAGATGAAGACAATCAAGAAGAAGAAGAAGAACCAATTAATCAACAACTTGTTTATTATCAAGAAATGCAAAAATTATTAGATAATCAACAACAAAAACAATATTATTAAAAAATAAAAATTAATAATTTGTGTATATATAAAATATATTTAATAATAATATTTTATTTTATTTTTTTTTGATTACTACACAATAGAATTTTTTGTTTTAAATTTTTTTTATTTTAATTTATTTTAATTTAATTTAATAACCATTTAATAGCACTTTCAACTTGTTTATTTAATGTAATTTTAACATTTTTAACTTTTTTTGATGAAGCATATTTTTGTTTTTCATTATGACTTTGAATATCTTTAATGATTCTACCAGAGATTTCAAGTGATAAAACTTCTTCACCAAGGAGATTTATATCGTGTGGTGAAAGACCTTCTTTTTCTTTTGAACGGGCGGCTTCAAAAGTATCAAGTTCAATTTGATGAGATTTAAGGATTTCATTTAATTTTTCTAATTGTTTCTCTCTATCTTTAACATTTGGGCTTTCTTTAAGGTTTTTAATTTCCAATTGGAGGTATTCTGCATAGTCGTGATTAACAGCAACCAATGAATTATGAGCTACAAAGATTGCAAATTTGGCAAATGCATTTGATAAAACCTCAAATTCTTGGGAATATTTCTCTTTGAGTTCTAAATTCTCTTTAACTCTTCTATTGGCGACAGCAGTGAGTTCTTCTTTGGAAAGGATTTTACCTTTGATACCTTCATCAATGACTTGAATTGCTTCTTTAACATGAACGATATCAGACACTGAATGATCTTTATAAGAACAACCACATTCTTTACAACCACCCAAGATACCAAATGTGTGATGCCAGTAGAGACTTGAACTTTTATTGATTTTATTCTTGAAGGAGGCGGAACAATGACGACCAACGAATTCTTTAGCACCTTTTGGAGTATCCATTTTACTGGTTTTATGACAGCCTAATTTATTACAGAAAACGGCAGGTTCATCCAATTGTTCCCAAACTAATTTATCGAGTTGTGCCATGACATATGGTTTCAATTTCTCTAAATCATCTTTATGTTTTCTGATATTTTCATTTTGTTGTTCAATATTATATAAAAATCTTTGAATTGAAGTTAAACAGAAATGAATTGGTGTACCCATCTTTCTGATCATTTCTCTGGTGTTATTAATACATTCAGTATCTTTAACTCTATGTGGTGGAGTACTAAGAATTGTATTCATTAATTTGGTGGCCTCGGATGATGATCTCTTCCAACTGTGGGAATAAACTTCAATATCTTCTTCTGAAAAGTTTGCACCATTTAATTTTGATGCCAATACATTGAATGCTTCATTTTCAAAATTGAATACTCTACCGGTGGTTTCCATTTTTACGTCTGTATGATGCACCATTGATTCCAAATGAGTTTGGAGAAGTGTAAGGGCTGGTCCAGCTCTATACATTGAACTTCTGGTATTGGTGAAGCAAAAGAAGATATTATTCTTTGCAGAATAATGTAAATGATGCAACAATTCATTGATACAATATTTGTACATGGTATTGATTCTATTATCTGTTGATCTTAATAAAATTAAAATACCATGAAGTTCTTCAAATTCTGAGAGTTCTTTAAGAATTACTTCAAAGTTTAAGTCATCTTGTTTACAACCACGAGTATCGGCAACACCTGGTGTATCTAAAATTGTCATTGTTTTATTGTTTCCCATATCGATGACATATCTCTTTGGCTTAACGGTAACTGATTCACCATCTTTATGTTCTTGTGAAAGGTATTTTGATTTACCAACAACGAAACTATGTGATACATTATTCGAATCAACAATTTGAACTTTATTAGGAATGGTGGCAACATTATCCAAACTGGCAAGATTCATAGCTTGTTCCAATGATTCATATTTCAAATAGTTTACCAATGATGAAATAAATGTACTTTTACCAACACCAGTACTACCTAAAACTAAAATATTTGTATTCTTTGGTGTTTCAATTTTTTCAACCTTTGGTTCTAATTGAACTTTTAAATCTTCTTTAATTTTTGGTTCTTCTTCTTCTCCATTTCCTTTTGTTACTTCCCCATCATGTGGTTCTGCAACACAAGCCTTAATTTCACCTTCTTTATCTTCAACATTAGCATTTTCAACTTTTTCTGCTAATTGGTTTACTGCATCATCTGGGGTTTCTGAAAAAAAAAAATAAAAAAAAATAAAAAAAAAATGAAAAAATAAAAAAATAAAAAAAAAAAAAAAAAAACAGGAAAATAATTAAATTAAAATGGTCATTTTATAAAATAAAATAAAATAAAAAAATAAAAAATAAAAAAGAAATTTAAAAAAAATAATAATATTAATGATAATAATATTTACCTCCAACAACTGGGATATGCATATTTTGTTTGATATATGTAATGAAATAATTAGAAAATAAATTTGAGTTGTAATGAAAAAAAAAAAAAATGTGAAAAAAAAAAAAATTTAAATCTTGTAAAAAAAAAAAAAAAAAAAAAAAAATCACTTAAAAAATTAAGCCCACATTTTAAAAATTTAAAATTAAGTTAAAGATTTTTTAAAAAATCTTGAAAAAACTCAAAGAAAAAAAAAAAAAATTAAAACCAATCAAAAAAAAAACACTGTTTTAAGTTAGAGTTTAAAATAAGTTAAAAAAATGGTGATTGTATATTTTTTTTAAAAAAAAAAAAAAAATAAAACAATATCCAAAACCACCAAAGAAATTTAAACAATTAAAAAAATAAATATCTAAAAATTTTAAATTAACAAAACATTTCATAAACTAAAATGCTTTTTTTTTTAAAAAAAAAAATAAAAAAAAATAATAAAAATCCAAAACAATTAATTTTAAATAAAGAAAAGTTTTAAATTCTTAATCTTTATTTTATTTTATTTCTTATTTATTTTATTTTTTATTTATTTTTTTTTTTTTTATTAATTTTTTATTTTTAATCTTTTTTAATATTTGAAGAAGAAAGATTTGAATAATAACTCATTGATTTATGACCAAAGAAAACTAATGGAATCATTAATAAAGCTAAATTTTTGAGGGTAACATCCATTGTGGAGTGTAACCAATAGTTTACAATTAAGAGACCAGTTGCAGAGATACAACCAAGGAAACCAATGGTGTAAATGAAACCCATACCAGTTGGGAATCTACCAAGATTGGTACCAACGAATAAGAGACCAATGACAAAGATGGCGATTGGTGATAAGACCAAGAGAGTGAATAAACTTGAGATAGATTGTGGTGGTCTCTTTTCAGCTACTCTAAAGTTGTGAGAGATTGGGAGTTGTTCTGGATAACGATTGGTTGGAATGGTTGATTGATTGAATTTCAAATTAATTTCACCGAAATTCCATTGTAATGGAGTGATTGATTGATCACCAATGATTAAATCCAATTGATAATTTCCAGATTGACAACCTAAAATCTTGCAAGCATCTTTATTGGTGAAGGTGTAAGAGTAGGCATCAGCAGAGTAAGTTGCTGGAACTACGGCTTCTCTAGCTGGTGAATAGAAACGAATACCAACTTGTTGAGCTTGATATGGTTGAGCTTCAGATGCGATTCTAAAGAAGATACGAGCGATATTATTTGATGGGATTTCAATTAATGGTAATTTTTGACCAAATTGAACTTCATTGGTAGTCTTTGGAGAACCTAATTGATCGGATTTTGGTGCATATGATAATTTCATATCGTTGACGGTAACGGCACCAGTGATTGTAATGATTTGAATGTTGGTGATAGATTTGTAACTATCGGTATCGACTGGTTGAACTTTGAATTCGAAATTGTATGAACCCAATTTAAGGTTCTCATTGGAGAGATCGGCGACAAAGCTGTTATCAGAGGATTGGAATTTCATTTCCTTACCAGAGAGTATTGGTGTTGAACGTGGATTCTTTGATGAGACAACCTTGTTGATCACAATTGATGCTTCGATTGGTTGATCGAAAATATCGGTGACACGAACACGAATATCATTCAAACCGGATGGTGAGTAAATTGATTTAACTAAAGCCAAAGAGATTGGTTGAGAGATTGAATTCTTTTGACATCTCTTGAGTGCAACGATTAAATGGTAAGCATCAGAGAGGGATTCAACATTCTTTTGTCTTAAAAGGTATTCAGAGATTTGATTGATTTGCTTGTTACTAATGACATCGGCCACCTTATCGTTAACGCTTGCCAATGAGAGTAAACCATGTAAGAGTGAGGAAGTGGTTGAAAGGTCGTTAAAGTATAGACTGTCGGTGGTTTCGTCGGCGGATGCTAAAACAGTGTCAACTTTGTTTACAACTTTTGCTACCAACTTATCGACTTCATTACTCTTTAAACGATGAGATAAACGAGCCAATGCAAAGTATGCAGCGGCTGTATTTTGAAGGTTACCTTCATCATCGGTACTGACAGACTTGAAAGTACCATCTTCGTCCATGAGTGAAACCATTGAATTAACAGCTTGTATCAATAATGGATCAATTATTGAAACGGTTTTTGAATCGATTGCTTTTGCACTTGAAAGTGTGAAATAAATATTAATAGCTTGTGTCTTTTCCAATAATGAACCATTCTCTAATTTATTTTTTAATAAATCTTGTAATTGTTGTTCATTTCCCAATGATGATGATGATTCACCTTGTAAACATTTTAATTCTGAAAGGATAGTAACTCCATTGAAAACTAATTCAATATCTGTAAATTTATTTTGTTTTAATTGTTCTTTGGTTTGTTTACAAATGTCTTTTGTTGCTTCAATATTTGTTTCACCAATACGTGTTAAAACTCCAACTCCATAAAATGTATCCTTTAATGATTCACCATATAATTTGGTATTACCATTGTATTTACTTGAAATGAATTGTTTTATATTATTTATATCATTTTTACTGTATACATTACTAATACCACGTGTTGTAGTAATTTTACTTTGTACTGATCCTGAAATTACAATTGATATTAAAATGCTTAATACAATTAATATAATTAATTCTATAAAAAAAAAAAAAAAAAAGAATTAATATTATTAGTATTATTTTTAATTAAAAAAAAAAAAAAAAGATTTAAATTCTAGTTAATATGATATTAATTTTTTAAAAAAAAATTTAAAATATATATTTAAATTGAACTTACTCATTTTTTTCTATATTTTTTATATTGTACAATAAATTACAACTATTGGTAATTTTTTTTTTTTTTTTTTTTCAAATTAAAAAATTTTGATGATCATGCATTCAAAAAAAAAAAAAAAATTGAAAAAAAAAAAAATTAAAAAAAAAAAAATTTAAATTTTGATGGAATTATATAAAACTCAACAAAAGGTCAAATCAATTCCTCAAAAAAAAAAAAATAAATAAAAAAAAAAAAAAAAAAATTAAATTAAAATTAAAAGTATTGTTTTTTCCAAAAAAAAAAATTAATTAATTAATTAAAAAATTTAAATTTGGTTAATAAAATTCATAGTCCTTTTGTTACCCCTTTGAGATTTTTTAAACATTTTTGAAAAAAAAAAAAATAAAAAATAAATAAATAAATACTGCTTTAAAAAAATCACTAAAGTGGAATAAAAAAAGAATATATATATATTTTATTCACTGAAAAAAAGAAATTAATAAAATTCAGCAATCTCCCAATTTTTAATTGGTTCAATTTTTAGTGAAAAAATTTCTTAAAATATTACAAAAACTACTAAATCAAATAAAAAATGAGACAGCTGAATTTTATTAATTTAAAATTTATAAATTTCTTTTTTTTTTCTAGTGTTTCAATTATATTTTAAACAAAACAATGAAATTCGAAATCAAATAAAAAAAAAAAATAAAAAAAAATAAAAAATAAAAAATAAAAAATAAAAATAAAAAAAAATAAAAAAAATGAAAAAATGAATTTTTTTTTAAACGATCAAATTTAGGCCGTGTTTTTTTTTTTTTTTTTTTTTTTTTTTTTTTTTTTTTTTTTTTTTTTTTAGTTTTTTTAACTCTTTTTCAATTCAATACTTTGCATATATATAAATCAAAAATGATTAGAATATTTCAAAGATCTTTAATCATTTCTAGAGATCAATTAATAAATAAATGCAATGGTTTAAATTGTAAGTGTTAAGTTAAAATTTTTTTTTTTTTTTTTTTTTTTTTTTTTAATAAACAACTAACCAATTAAATATATATGTATATATTAATTTAAAAAAAAAAAAAAAAAAAAAAAAATCAAAATTTTTGATTCATTATATAAAAAAATTTTTATAAATATTTCCTTATTTCCTTATAAATAATAATAATAAATGATTTATTTTTAAATTTTTTATTTATATTTTTCAATTTTTTAGATAATATTAGAGGATTTAGTGAAAAAATAAATAATGATAAAAGAGGAAATTCAAGAAAAGAATTTGAAAATTTTAAAAAAAGAAGACAAATTGAAAATTTATTTAAAAAAGAAGGTTTAGAGGAACCAGTAGAATTTAGAATAGATAATGGTGAAAGTGTATCAAAGATTGATGTTGAATTCATTTCAAAGAAATTAAAAGTTACAGATAAAGAGAAATATATTGATTTAAAGGATTTGATTACAGGTGAAGTTAAAAAGGTGCCAGGTTATGAAAACTATGATTTAACACCAGAGGAATCAGCATTTGGTTTAAAAGAGTTGGAGAATATGTTAAAGAAAAAAGATGGTGAAAAAGTTGTTGGTCAATTAATCAATGAATTGAAACAAGCATTCGGATTGGAGAGTGATGTACAAATGGATAGAAAATTAAATGATCTCAACAAAGAGATGAGTTTAAGATTAGGTGAACCAATCGAAGAGTTCATTGCAAACAATCAAAATGATAACTCTGATCTCAGCTCAAAACAAAGAGTCATCATTCACGAATACTTTGAAAGACATCCATTCCTTAAAAACGTTAGACAAACCTCTTTTGTTTTAGATTTAATTTCACTCTCTGAACAATTTCAAAAGAGTGATAGTAAAAACTTTGAAGAGAATGTTAAGAAATATTTCAATATTGATCCAAATACAATCCAAAGTGGCAGCAGTGCTGCTGCTGAGGTGAAGGATGATTTTGATCCATTTAAATCTCAAAATTTAAATGATGTTGAATTCCTTCAACCAGTTGATACACCATTCGTTTCAGCAAGCTCTTCCAATGGTTCTTTTGAAGACAGAATGATTCAAATCATTAAATCTGGTGCTCTCTCTATGTACTTACAACAAGTTGTAAAAGATGCCACTGAATCTTTAGATCCAACTTCTGCTAAATTGGAAAGAGATCAACAAGAGAAAAGACTTCAAGATGAATTGGATATTCAAGATCGTATCCTCGATCAAGAATTTAAAAAAATTGATTTAGAAGATAGAGAAAAAGTCCAAACCCAAGAAGATGAAAATAATGATGAGTTGGGTTTAGAAGATTATTTAGAGGCTGATGTCACTCCAGAACTTGATATGGTCAGTCCAGAGGGTATGCAACAACAAGCTAAAGACCCAAGAGATTTATTGAAATACTACCATCTCTATCCACGTCAAGTTAAGAAATGGATCGATTATTCACATACCCCACAAGGTCTTTTCACTTCATTTGGTACTTGGTACAATCTTCCAACTTGGTACTCTCAACACTTTAAACCAACCCCACCAGAATCTCATATCTCTACCAAAAAGAATCAAAATGTATTCAAACAACTCGAATTACCAGATGATTTAAAGAATGCCTATAGATTTGGTGTCACTGAAGAAGAAGCTCGTTTACTTCATCCAAAATTCAAAGAATTCCTTTCTTTCGCAAATGCTACTCAACCTGAAGTTAACGCTTATCGTAAACAACTCTGTGTTGAAAAATATGGTCAAT
Source organism: Dictyostelium discoideum AX4 (assembly GCF_000004695.1). Taxonomy (NCBI): domain Eukaryota; phylum Evosea; class Eumycetozoa; order Dictyosteliales; family Dictyosteliaceae; genus Dictyostelium; species Dictyostelium discoideum. Next base: position 2,828,736 of record NC_007091.3, read on the forward strand.
CTTTCCAAGATACTGGTTCTGCTTCAGTTCAAAGTATGTTTTTTTTTTATTTTTTTTATTTTTTCTTTTTTAAAAATATTTAATTTAACAAATTACTAATATTCTTTTTTTTTTTTTTTTTTATAATAGTTGCAATTTTAACTGATAGAATTAATTATTTGAATGCTCATTTAGAAAAGAATAAAAAAGATTTTGTTGCTAAAAAGAGAATTCCAGAAGTTGAAAAGAAAAGAAGAAGTTTAGTTGCATACTTAAAGAGAACAAATATCGAAGAATACTTTAGAGTAACCAAAGATTTAAGATTAAAGAACTTTAGCTTTTAAAATATAAAAAAAAAAAAATAATAAAAAAAAATAAATATAAATATAAATTAAATAAACAAATAAAAATAAAAGAAAAAAAAAAAAATAAAATAAAAAAAAAAAAAAAAAAATAAAAATAAAATTTAAATTAAAAGGTATATTACAAATATAAATAATATATATATATGTAAAAGTTTTTTTTTAATTTTAAAATTTATATTATTTGTTTATTTATATCATTTATTTATTCACCTTTATAAATTGGTTTTCTCTTTTCTTTAAAAGCAGTCAAACCTTCAATTCTATCTTTTGTTGGAATTACTTGAGCATAAGAAGCTTGTTCAATGATCATACCAGAGGCTTGATCAACATTCATACCACGATCAATAGCTTGTTTTGCCATACGAATTGCAATTGGACCTTTTGGAATGATTTGTTTTGCAATTTCAATTGCTTTATCGAAAGCTTCACCTTTTTCAGTTTCATATTGAACTAAACCAATCTCTAATGCACGTTTACTATCTAAAATTGCACCTGTAAAAATTAATTCTTTTGCTCTTGGAATACCAATTAATCTTGGTAATCTTTGTGTACCACCTGCACCTGGAATAATTGCTAATCCAGTTTCTGGTAATCCCATCTTTGATGATTTACTTGCAACTCTAAAGTCACATGCTAATACCATTTCTGTACCACCACCAACTGCAACACCTTCAATTGCTGCAATTGTTGGCATTTGTAATGTCTTTCAAATTTATATATATATATTTAATTAATAATCACAATTGTTTTTTTTTTTTTTTCCAATCCTTTTTTTTTTTTTTTTTTTTTTTTTTTTAATAATTATTTACCTCTAATTCTGTAAAAGATGATCTTAATGAGTGAACAAATTGTGAAGCTTCAACTTGTGACATTAAAGCTCTTTCTTTAAGATCAGCACCTGAACAAAATACACCATCAACTAAACTACGAACAATAACTACTCTTGTATCTGGACAAAATCTAAGTTCATTTAAATGTGATCTAAATTGATTCATTAAATTTTTACCAAGTGCATTCTTTACATGTCCTCTATTAAATGAAATGACACTAATACCTTTATTTTCACCCTCCAATCTTTCTAAAATACATTCTTGTTGTGTTTCTGTTGTAAATTTACGTCCAAATTTTAATGATGATGATGTTGAAAATAATATATTGTTACTTGTTACATTATTATATTTAACTGAATTTGAAACGTTTTTAATTAAATGCTTAATCATTTTTGAAATTTACAAAAAATTAAAAATAAAAAAAAAAATAAAAAAAAAAAAAACTGATAAAAAAAAAAAACTGATTATATGAGGGGAATTTCATTTTTTTTTTTTTTGCTTAATTTTATAATTTTTTTTTTATTTATTTATTTAAAGCCTAAAAGATGTAATAAAAAAAAAATGTGATATATATATGTTTTTTTTATAACAATTATTCAATTTAAATAATTTTTCTTTTTTTTTTTTTTTTTTTTTTTTTTTTTTTTTTTTTTTTTTTTTGGGTTTTTTTTTCTTTTTTTAATTATTTTATTTAACTTGAACCACTTCCATAACCTGAACCATTTAAATTTCTATTATATCTAGCATTTGAATCTGATGATTTTGTTGCAAATAAACTTTTTGTTCTTTTTAATCTTGGTTGATTACGGAATGCAGAGATAACATTGATTTGAGTGAATACATTACGAGCCTTTTTCCAATTTGATTTTCCACCCAATAATGGTTGACTCTCAATATCAACATCAATTCCCAAGTTTTTAACATCCAATGGTTTAACTTCAATATTTGTATTGGTTCTATCTTTAAGTGGTAATAATCTAAGACAAAATCCCCAAATTAAACTACCAAACCCAATAATAATACAAAAGAACCATTGTTTATAATCCAAATGTCTAGTTCCAAAAAACTCACCACCAAATTCAACTAAAATAACTTGAATGAATATACAGAATGAAACTACACCAACAAATACATAACTTTTATGAATATTTCTAAAAACATTTAATTCTTTTTTTTTTTTTTTTTTTAAAAATAATAAATTAATAATTATTTTTAAAATTAAATAAATTAAATATATTCATGTTATATATTTAAATATTGTTACTTACGATTATCTAAAACTCTACAATTAATTTCATTAAAGAATTGACAAAATACAAAAGTATTAAAAATTATAGTATGATAAACAGTTTTATCATTAGTTGTCCATTGATCAACTCTTGGTAAATCAAATAATTCAACCATTGATGCAGCACTATACATAATTGAAAAGAGGAAAGCAATTTGATAAATTGATTGACCAATAATATTTCTCCACATACGATATGTTATTAAAGAATCAAATCTACCATATGGACGACGATTAAAGAGTTCTTCAGAGGGTGGTTCAGTTGATAGAGCCAAAGCACCTAAAGTATCCATAATAAGATTAACCCAAAGTAATTGAACTGGACGTAATGGACTCTCACCATTTGTTATTGAACCTACAAATGCAATCAATACGGCAACAATATTAACAGTCAATTGGAATTGAATAAATTTACGAATTGAATCATAAACATTTCTACCCCAGATAACTGCTTTGGCGATGGAATTGAAATTATCATCCAATAATACAATATCGGATGCTTCTTTGGCAACTTCAGTACCAGCAATACCCATTGAAAAACCAACATCAGCTTCCTTCAATTGTGGAGCATCATTTACACCATCACCAGTAACAGCTACAACTTCTCCCAATTCTCTTAAACGATGAACTAATCTGAATTTATCAGTTGGTGAACATCTTGCAATAACTTGTAAATGTGGGATGATTGTATCTAATTGATCATCGGTTAGCAATCTAAATTGTGGACCTTCAATAGCTACACCACCATCTTTCAAAATACCACATTCTCTTGCTATATTCTTTGCTGTCAATATATTATCACCTGTTAACATTCTAACAAAGATACCAGCACCTTGACATCTTTTAACTGCACGTGGTACTTCTTTTCTGACTGGATCTTTAATACCAACCAAACCTAAAAATGTTAAACCAGTATAAATTACCTTTGCCTCATCCTCTGATGATGGTTCATTATTAATTTCTTTATATGCCAAAACAAGAGTACGTAAACCTTCACTTGCAAATATTTCAATATCCTTTTGTAGTAACATCTTTTCATCTCTACTCATTTGAGTAGATTCACCATTCTTATCGACTATATTTGTACAATTATTTAAAACAATCTCTGCTGCACCTTTTACATAAATAATTAAACCACCTGAAATATTTTGATTTTGGTTCATTAAAACTGCTGACATTTTCTTTTCCGATGAAAATGGATAAACTTTTACAACTCTATCTTTATTTTCTTTTCTAACAGTTTCATAGGATTGATTTGGCATAGTTTCTAACCACTCTAATAAAGCACATTCAGTTTTACTACCAATATGATCGTTTAATCTATCTGTATGTTTTTCAATATAAGCGGTTGAATTCAAACTTATACCCTCTGCTAACAATGTTAAAATTCTTGAATTTGATAACATTTCCATTTCACAGTCATGTTGATTAACTTTACCACTATCATTATAAACATTATGACGAGAAGATGATGAACTTGGTGAAGAATAAATATCTCTCTGTTGATCAGACATACTTGATTTTCCATTTTCTACAAAATCATCAGAATTAATTGATTTACCAATGATTTTCTTTACAACTGTCATTCTATTTTGAGTTAATGTACCAGTTTTATCGGAACAAATATTTGTTGCACCACCCATTGTTTCACATGCTTCCAAGTGACGTACTAAATTTTGATCCTTCATCATTTTCATCATACTGTATGCCAAAGAGATTGTTACTGCCAATGGTAAACCTTCAGGTACTGCAACGACAATAATTGTAATTGCTGTTACAACAAAGCCAACAATTGTACCCAATTCACTCCAATGCCAAGTATGACCATCCTTTACAAATACAATTACATATTTTAATAATAAAACACCAAAGGTTAAAATGGCAGCAATTAAACCAAATTTACCAATAGTTTCAGCTAATTTCTCCAATTTTTGAGTTAATGGAGTATCGGAATCTGGTGATTGTAACAATAGTTTTAATTTACCCCATTGAGAGTTTGGACCAACGGCAATTACCAACATACTTGCACTGCCTTCCAAAACTTGACAACCTGATAAAAAGAAAGGACGATCATTTGATTTTCTTTTTTGATCTGATTCACCAGTCATTGAACTTTCATCGACTGCAATACTTTGACCGGCAATGTAAAGACCATCAGCGGGAATTGTATCACCAGTTTCTAATTTAACAACATCACCAACTACGACATCATAAACAGAGATACTTGCCAAATGACCACCTCTAACCACTGAAACATTTCTTTCATTTCTAATTGTATTAAGTTTTCTAAATTTCTTCTCTTTATTATAATCATTTCCTGCTGTTACCAAAACCACAATTATAACTGCAACCAAGATTGCAGTACCATCGATCCAACCTGTTTTTCTATCTTCAACTGTCAAACCCAATATTATTGAAACCACTGCTGAAACTATTAAAATGATTAATGTTTTATCATGTATTGCTTGCCAAATGAAAAAAAACAATGATTTTTGTGCAATTTCATTCATTTTATTTATACCAAATCTATGAATCCTCTCTTCATTTGTGGCTTCTTGCTGTGATAAACCATTCTCTTCATTTGATCCTAATCTCTTTGATAACCCTGATACACCTCCATATCTTTGTTTAATTGCTTCATAATCCTCTTCTTGAACATATCCTGATAATTCTTCATTTGTTATACTATAATCAATTCCTCCATTATTATTATTATTTATATCAATATTTCTATTCATTTTTTTTTTTTATAATAATAAATATTTTTTTTTTATTATTTTATTATTTTATAATTTTATCACTTTTATCATTTATTTTTTTTATTAAAAAAGAAAAATAAAAAAAATTAAGTATTTATATTGATTCAATCCCTTATTTATTTAATTTTTATTTTATTTTATTTTATTTTTTTTTTATTTTATTTTATTTTTTTTTTTTTTTTTTTGAATTGTTTATTATTATAAAAAAAAAAAATAAAATGATAAAACAGCCAAGGCCTTATTTTTATAGAAAAAAAAAAAAAATATAATAAAATAAAATAAAATAAATAAAAAATGAAAAAATTATATAGACAACATTTGGTGAAAAAAAAAAAAAATAATTAAAAAATAAAAAAAATAAAAAATAAAAAAAAAATAAAAGAATATTATTATAATAACCACTTTATTTTAATAAAAAATTGAATAATTAAATCTTTTTTTTTAATTTTTATTACACATATTTATTTATTTTTGAAAAAATAAAATAAAATAAAATAAAATGGTGTTTACCACTTTTTACAATATTTTAAAATTATTTTGTATTTACATTTTTTTTGAATTATTTGATAATTGAGAGATTTATAAAAAATTGTATAATCCAATTGTTACAATATGATAATTAATATCACTTTTTCATTATTATTATTACTATTTTTTTTTTTTTTTTTTTTTTTTTTTTTTTGGATTAAAAAATTACTATTATTATTATATAAATTATTATTATTATTATTATTATATAAATTATTATTATATATTATTTTGATTTTGGAGTGAATACAGCGAAACCAGAGAATTCAGGGTCTTGAATTTGTTCTAATTGTCTTTTTCCTTTAACTAATAATGATTCAATTTTATTGATATCTCTTTTTTGAATTGTAGTTGCCTTTAATCTAAATTGAGTTTTAATATAATTTGAAATTGAGGAAGAGGGATTATCCATTTCTTTTTTATTTGAAACCCTTAAAAAACTTCTATATAATGATAACACTGCTTTTTGTAAACCACTATGTCTTATTGGTGTTGTATTCATTTTTTTTTTTTTTTTATATATATATATCTATCTATATATAGTATTTATGTATAAATTGTGAATTTTGATATAACTTCTTAAAAAAACAAATATGACGAATATTTTTTTTTTTTTTTTTCTTTTTTTATTTTTTTTTTATTTATTTTATTTTTTTTCATTTTCAAAAAAAAAAAAAAAAAAACAAATAAAAAAAAAAATTTAAAAAATTTCATAAACTAAAAAAGGTGTATATTTGAAATAGATCCGCAATGAGTTCACAAGAAATTTTTAAAAAATATGAACAAGTAAATATTAATATTTCTTTATTTTTTATTTTTTATTTTTTTTTCTTCCCACTAATATTTAAAAAAAAAAAAATTTTAAAATAGAAAGTAGTTGAATATCAAGATCATATCGAAGAATTAAAATCAACCAAAAATGATTACAAACAATTAATTGATACACTACAACATTTACCAGATACATTACAACCAAAAATTATGGTTCCGATGGGTAAATTGGCATTTTTTGAAGGTAATCTAAAAAATACAAATGAAATTTTAATTTTATTAGGCGATAATTATTTCGCAAAAAGATCTTCAAAACAAACCATTGATATTATTCAAAGGAGAGATAAAGGTAAATAATAAATAACAATAATTGAAAAAGAAATTCATTCTCCTAATATTATTCTATTTATTTTAGATATTGATACAAGTATAAATGATTTAAGAGAACAAATTAAAGGACTTAAACAAAGGGTTTCAATGACAACAGATTTATCAAAAGCATTACATGAGAAAGAATATGATAATATAGTAGAGATCAAAGAAGAATATAACTCTGATGAAGAGAGAGAAAAAGAAAAGAAAAGAAAACAAAAACCACAAAAATCAACCACAACAACTACAACCACCACTACATCAAAAGATAAACCAAAAACTGAAGAAGAGAAAAAGAAATCAAAAGAAATGGATGAAGAATTTGATAAAATGTTAAAGAGATTATCAATTTTAGAAGAAAAGGAAAATAAAATGGGTGATGATTATGATGAAGAAGAATTTAATAAGAAATTTAATAAGAAATTAGATATTACAGGTAGTGATGAAGAATATGATGATGATAATTATAATAATAACAATGATGATGATGATGATAATGATGAAGATGATGATCGTGAATATTATCAAGAAGAAGGATTTGAAGATGAAAAACCTGAAAATTCAAATTATAATAAAAATATTGAAGAGGATGATCATGATGATGATGATGATTATTATGATGAAGGTGAAGAAATTGTTGAATATTATGATGAAAATGGTAATATAGTTGATATAAATGATCCAAATGTTGAATATATTCAAGGTGATGATGATAATGATGATAATGATAATGAAGAAGATGAAGTGGATGTAGAATTAAATGAAAGTGAATTAGAAGAAATTAAAGATTTCCATATGGATAAAAAAGGGCAAGATCTTAGTGAAAAAGAAGTAAAAGAATTAACAGATTTTTATCATTCAAAACAAAAGAAAAGAATATCTTATATTGATACACCACAACCTCCAACTCCTGAAGCAACAACTTCCATTACTCCAAAATCAATCTTAAAAACAAATTCATCTGGTAATTTAATGTCAACAATTCCAAAATCTTATAATGAAAATGACGAAAATGATATAAGAAGAGTAAGAATTTTTTTTTTTTTTTTTGGAAACCAAACCTTATCTAACATGTGTATTGTTTTTTTTTTTTTTTTTTTATTTAGTATATTAAAAATTTAGACAAACAAGAAAAATTTGAAAATCAAAAAACTATTTCAGTTCCAAATCCTCCTAAAGATGTGGCATTCTCTGGTGATATTGTTGAGAAGGAAACTGATTTATTCCCATTTGATGAAATTCCAAAACCAACACCTCCATCAAATGCAAAACAATCAAGATTTAAATCATCAAGACAAAATAAATAAATAAATTAAATAATTTTATTATTTTTTTTTTTTTTATATATATTTTTTTTTTTTTTATTTATTTATTTATTTTTCTATTTTTTTTTTTTATTTTTTTTTTTTATTTTATTAATTAAATTTTCATTCTTGGATAATTTTTTTTTTTACTTGGTTTTTGGTTTTTTGGTGGCTTTTTCTTTAGATTCTTCAGTGTCTTTAGTTTCTTTGGTATTTTTAGCAGCTGGTTTACTGGCTGTTGATTCAGGTTCCTTTCTTTTACCATTAGTTTTGGTAGCAGTGGTGGTTTCTTTGGTTTCTTTGGTATTTTTACCTTTTGAAACTTTAGCTTTTGGTTTTTCAACTTTTTCTTCAGCATCATCCGCTTTAGATTCTTCTTTTTTCTCTTCTTCTTTTTTCTCTTCTTCTTTTTTCTCTTCTTCTTTTTTCTCTTCTTTTTTCTCTTCAGCTTTTTCTTTCTTTTCATCAGCTTTAGCTTCTTTTTCTTCTTTTTCTTCTTTATCATCAGCTTTAGTTTCCTTTTCTTCTTTTTCTTCCTTTTCTTCTTCCTTTTCTTCTTCTTTTTCTTCTTCTTTTTCTTCTTCTTTTTCTTCTTTTTCTTCTTTTTCTTCTTTTTCATCAGCTTTTTCTTCAGACTTTTCATCAGCTTTTGGTTTCTTAGCAGCAGCTTTCTTTTTAGATTGTTTTGGAGCTGGTTTAACTGGAGCTGGTTTAGCAGCAGCTTTTTTAACAACTCTTTTAACAACCTCTTTCTTTGGTTCTTCTTCAGATTCTTCATCTTCAGATGAAGATTCATCAGAGTCTGAATAACGACCATCATCAATTTGAGTTTCTTTTGATTTTTTAATACCTGAAGACCATGATTTCTTATCTTCATCTGCAATCTTTTTAACAAGGTCAGCATCAACTTCCTTTAATTCTGTTAAAGAGAGTTTAAGAGCATCTGGGAAAGTTTGTGTAGCATTACCAAAGAATCTATTTACTGCTGGTGACTAATAAATAAAAAAAAATAAATAAAAATATTAATATATTAATATAATTATATAATTGAATTTCTTTTTTTTTTAAAAAAAAAAATATACATACAACATATTTTTGAATATTATATTTTTTATGACGTGGATAGAATTTATAGATTTTACAGTTGTCATAATCTTCAGCTTTCTTTGGAGAGTAAGAATCGATTTCAGCCTTCAAATCATCATATTTCTTTTGGGCAACAGCTCTAGCTTTAACAAATTCATCTCTGATTGCTTTATCAATGACTTCAGTCATCTCCTCTACTAAACCATTATCTTCAACAAATTCACCTGGATATGTTTTGATACTATCGGATAATTTATCGAAATAGATTTCAAAATCTTTGGTGACACCAGTGACTTTGCCATCAGCATCTTTCAAAACTTTGAATGGTAATTTAGTTGGTGGTTTGGTTGGACCTGCTGTTTTTTCATCCTTCTTTTTACCTTTATTTTCTTCGACCCATTTCTTGTAGGCCTCTTCTTCTTGTTTTCTTTCTTTGATTAATTTTTCACCAGCTTCTTTGGTTAATTTACAATCCTTTAATATGAATTGAACATTTGTAATTGGTGTAACTGAAAATGTTTTGAAAATTTTTGGAATAAGAATATCTATAATTAAAAAAAAAAAAAAAAAAAAAAAATGATTAGGAATTATTATTATTTTTTTTTTTTTTTTTATATATATATATATATATATATTATTATTTATAAATAAAAATTACATACATGGAAGTAAATATTGAATATTTAATTGTTTTTCTTCAGAGATTTTTTTACCTGGACGTTCTTGTAAGTTCAATGTAAAAATTTTGTATTTTTTATTTGAAGCTTGATTGGAATATCTTGATGGAATATATGGAGACCATGATAAATGGAAATCAGAGAAATTGTAAATATCTTCACTACCACCTTGAATTGATGCTTTACAAATTTTTGATGGTGGTGGTGATGGACAATCAAAAACAACAATATATGGCATATTAAATGCATAGTCACCTTCAACGATTGCTATTTAATTTTTAAAAAAAATAAAATAAAAAAAAGTGAATATATAAAAAAAAAAAAAAAACCAATAAACATAAATTATTAATTTGAAATATTGATTATATTGATAATTGATAATTGATTATTGATAATTGATAATTGATAATTGATATTGAATTAAAATTAAAATTAAAAATAAAAATAAAATTAATAAAAGGATATCTTTTTTTTTTTTTTTTTTTTTTTTTAAAAAAAAAATAATAATAATAATGAAAACATACGTTGAGCACCTAAAAACATGTAAAGTGGTTTATCAGTTTGTGCATGTGAAAGTACACCTCTTTTAAATTCTCTCTTTAATTCTGGGAATGTCCATCCTTCTTTTTTCATACTTTCCCATGTATTAAATTCAAAACCGATTGGTGTTAGTTCTTTCCAATCCTAAATGATATCATTGATTCCAAATTATTATTATTAAAAAAAAAATAAAAAGATTAGAACTTATAATTTTTAAATATTTTATATTATTTTTAAAAATAAAATAAAATAAATAAAAGAAGAGAGAAAAAAAAAAAAAAAAAAAAAAAAAAAAAAAAAAAAAAAAAAAAAAAAAATTCCCAAATATTTATTTAAGGGATTTCCTTCCACCCTCACCATAAATTTTTTTTTTGGGGGGTTAAATTGTTGTTGTTGAAATTCCTGCTGCTGTTGAATTTTTAAAAAAAAAATAACTATCGGGGTTATAACGGGAAGTGGGGGGGGCCCTATTTGAAGGGGGGGGGGTTGAACTTTATTTTTTTTGGGGGGCCACCCTTTTTTTTGTCGGTTCCAATTTTACAAAAAAAAATTTGAATTTTTTTACCGGTTTTAAAATAAAAAAAATAAAAAAAAAATAAAAAAAGGTGGGGGATTTTTTTTTTTTTTTTTGAACATGTCCTTTTTTTTTTAAATTTTTTTTTTCTCCCCTTTTTTTTTTTAAAATTTTTTCATTTTCCCAATTAATAAATAAAAAAAAAAAAAAAAATTAAAAAACAAAACAACAAAAAATTTAAAAAAAAAAAAACAAAACAATAAAAAAAAAAAAAACTTTTTAATACCTATTTAACATTTGTTTAATTTCATTTTATTATTATTATTATTTTTTTAATTTTATTATATATTGTGCACGCATAGTATTTTTTAATTTTTTTTTTATTTTTTTTTTTTTATTTTATTTTTAGATTTTTTTTTTTTATTTTCATTTTTTTTTTATTTTATTTTTATTATTTTTTAATTGATTTTTGATTATTTAAAGAAACAATTTCAATATTCTTTTTAACAATATTACTTACTAAATCATCACAAGCATATTGAACTGATTCTAAAGCATTTAAATTAATAGTAGCCATTAAATCATTTTCAGAAGAGGTTGAGGATGATAAAGTTTGATTTGAATTTATGAATTTTAAAGTGAAAATTTTTGAAAGATCCAATAAGATATTTTCATCAGGATTATATTTTGGTGAATCCATTAGTGATGTTAAAATTTCTAATGGGATTGGATCTTCAAAACTATCAACATCTGGTGAATACATTGTTAGTAATTGTTTTAATTGAGCTATTGATAAGGTTGGACAAATTTCATCACGAAGTTCATCATTTTGTAATTGAGTTTTATCAATCATTAAAATGTAAACCACCTCTTTCAAAAGTCTTAATTTATCACAAACACTTGAAGACCATTCTTTACCATGATGTAATTTAACCCAATGTTCCAATTCTGAAATATTCATCTTTATTGGTATACTACTTCTCAAACAACATAAATCCTTTCTTAATAAAATTTCATTAAATATCATTGCATTTATAAATGAAAATAATTGTTCAAATAATAATTTACATAAATTATTATTAATATAACAATTTTCTAATGATAATGAAATTTGAATTTGATTTCTAAAAAAAATAAAATTTTTAAAAAAAAAAAAAATAAAATTAGTAATAAATAAATAAATAATATTATAATTAAATAAAATAAAATACTTACAAATAATTTGTAATTGGATCCATAAAATCAATTTCTGAAGTTGTATCATTTAATGATTTATGAAGTATTGGTTGAATATAATCAGTGATGTTTTTAACAACATTTTTATGAGCTTTTACAATCATTGTTTGAAGTGTAATTTTTAATTTTTCAATTAATGCTTTATCTTGATCATTTAATGATAATTGATCTTTTGTATCTTGATTATAAGTTTCCATAATATTAAATAATGTATAGAAATTTGAAAACCAATAACATAATGCTGAACAATTTGATTTTGGATCTCTATAAATTACTTCTTCAACTTTATCACAGAAATAAATTAAAATGTTTACATTGGTTTCGATTGGATCTAATACACCAGTACCACTGCCACCACCACTATTTGTGCTATTTGGAGTACCAATAACTGTTGCATCAACATCATAAATATTCTTTAAGAAACAACGTGATAAAATGAATGCAGGTTCAGGTATTCCACCCATTTCAGATGGTACATATTTTGAAACTATTGAATCATGATTCTTTATGATTAAATCAACTAAATATTTACCAGATTCCAATTGACAGTTATTGAAATTCAATGCACTTACTAAATCTGAAATTGTACTTTGTTGAATATGTTTATCACTACCAGTTGGTGAACTTTGACTTAATGGATTACCACTACCATTGGTAGTAGATGTAGCAGGGTTGGTACCATTATTAAGATGATATTGATGTAATTGTTGTTGTGCATCAATCTCTTGACTATTTGTAAAATCTTTATATGATAATGATTTAATATTACTATCCATCATATTAATTGGTGATGTTGTACTTGTAATACTATTTGATGGTGATATATTATGTTGTTGTTGTTGTTGTTGATGATGAGAACTACTATTATCATTTGTAATTGAAGATTTAGTATAAACTACTTTTGGTGAATCATTAATATTTGAAGGAATACCAGGTAATAATGAACGTGGATGACTTGATGATTTTTTAACTTTTTCTTCCAATTGTGTAATTTGAAGTTTTAATGATTCAATATATTGTTTATGAGTTTCATCCATTTGTTTTAATTCTTTATATTCTTTTTCTAATTCATTAAATTGTCGTCTTGGTATAACATCAACATTATTATCATCATCATCATGGCCAATAGTTTCTCTTGATCTTGGTGGTGAAATTGATGAAATTTCATGATTTCTTTTTCTATCTTCACCTTTATGTTGTTTTGGGGATAATATTAAACTATCAGTATTATCAATACTATCATCACTACTGCCACTTATTGTTGTATCACTATTTGAATTTATTGAATTTCTAATTGGACTAGCTGGTGATGATTTTGGTGGACTAGTAACACCATTATTTGTTGTTGTACTACCTTCAAAACTAGTATTACCAACAACTTCATTATTTTTATATGAATGTTGATGTTGCTTTTCTTCTAAATCATTAATATGTTGTTTTAATTTTGAAATTATTAATTCATTTTGTTGTTTATATTGATGATATTCAGATTCTAAAGCTGAATATTTTAAAAGTAATTCTTCTTTTTCTAAATTAATATTACCAAAATCTTTTTGTAATTTCTCTTTTTCAATTTGTATATTTGAAAATTGTGAAGATAATTGTTCATTTTCATTCTTTATCTTTTGTGCCAATTGTGATTCCATATCTAATTTTGATTGAATATCACCCAATTTCGAAGCCAATTTATTCTTTTCAGCAACTACATTTGTTAATGATTTAGCTTCAGCTTTCAATAATTTCAATTGTTTCTTTGCCAAATTTGATCTCCACAATGATTGAATCTTTACAATCTTTTTAATTCTGTCCATTAGAGTATTGAATTCTTTAGAATCTTCTAAACGACGTAATAAACTTTGGAAATGAATAGTTGTTGATAACAATTGATTAAATTGTTTCTCCAATTCATTAGTACGAATCAATGATTGTAAATGAATTGCAGAATTCTCTTCAACCATTGAATTGTATTCCAATTGTTGTAAGTATGATCTAATTAATGATTGGAAATAAATTGAAGAATGTTTAGTACTTGTGTAAGCTTTTCTATCAGTGTAACCTCTCCATATTTTTTGAATAAAGGTTGCACTGTTTATCATGGTTTGTGATCTTAACAATTCCAAATTTGCAATAATACCTGACTTAAAAAATAATTTAGTTAAACCAAATTGAACTGAACTAATATCAATTGATAATTTATTTATCATTAATTCAGCACCCTTTCTTTTCAATTCTATTTGATTATTGGTACCACCATTACTACTATTTAAATCAGTTTCTTTTAATATTGAATTCCATTCCTTTGATTCATTTGAATCATCATCATTTTTAAAATCTTTTGCAACAATTAATTTATAACGTTTAATGAAATTATCATAAACTAATCTTGATGGATAACCAGATCTACTTATACGCAATTGTTCAATTACACCGCTACAACGAAGTTGATGTAATACCATAACATTATCAAATAGATTTGCTCTTTTTTCAGTATTTGGTTTAATACATCTTATATAATGTGGATTGGTAGAATTAATTGTTGTCATTAATGAATTTAATGATTCTTTAAATTGTGATGATACTGATGTAAATTTAAATGTTGATTTACCAGCAGCTGATGATGATGCTTTATTTCCACCAGCACCACCACCACCACTTGTACCACCACCTCCATTCATTTTCTTTGATAGGATTTGAAATAAATTTGTTAAAAATTTCCAATTACTTGATTCTAAGGCACTAACTTGTTCTGAAATTATAAAATCTTTATTCTTTTCTAAAAATAAATTTGTATCATACTCCACCTTTAAAATTATATTAAAAACAATAAAAATAATAATATAAAAAATAATTATTATTGAAATTAAAAACATTAATATATTTAAATTTTATTATTTAATTTTATAAATATACCTATACTGTAGTAATTAAATAAAAAAACAATACAAAAATAAAAAAATAAAAAAACAAAAAAAAAAAATAATTAAACCAACTGTTATTGTTTGTTTTTTTTTTTTTTTTTTTACTAATTGATAATTTTGGCGGTTAATTGAAATATCTTTATTTATATAGATATTTAAATGAAATTACCACCAACCACCTTTACAAAAATATTTATTCAAAAAATTTTGGTGGTTTTTTTTTTAATTGGTGGGGTATTTTTTAAATAATAAAATAATTATCAAGTGAACACACACACATAACAAAGAAAAAGAAAAAAAAAAAAAAAAAAAATAAATAAAACTTACTTTACCAGCATAATGGTCAATTATAAAATGAGTTTGAGAAAATCTTGGTTTTTCAAAATTTTTAGATTTTGAATGATTATTATATAATTTTGTACAAAGTGTTGATGGAGTTGATTTAGGAAATTGAGATTCTTCATCTAAAATACTTAAAATACCCAATGGTTTCTTTTCAATTAAATCTATACACTCTTGATTATCAGAGAATTCAATATATGACCAATCGATTTTCTCTTTTTCATATTCCAATTGTTCCAATTTAAAAATTTGATGATTAAATTGATTTTGTAATTTTTCATTTGCATAATTGATAGTGAATTGTTCATAAGAATTTGATTCAAATGATTCAAAACCATAGATATCTAAAATACCAATGAAAAGGAATGAATTATCTTTCTTTTCAGTACCAATTTTATCAATTGATTGATTAATCCTAACCACTAACCAATCGAATAATCTTGAATATAAAAACATTGATAAAGAATCTCTTGCTTGTGATGCTTGTTCAACTGTATGATTTATAGTATAAGATTCATTACCAGCTTTCATTTTTCTTGAACAAAACGTTGACTTTAATGAATCAACTGAACAACCTAATAATTTACATGATATTTCCAATGGATTATACCCACCAGCATCATCATCACTAAATGATTCACCAAATGATGAATTTCCATACTTGATTATGGATGAATCTTCTTCCTTACCCTTTTCAAATTCAATATTACCAATATGTAAAATTGATAATAATATCTTATAAATTCCAATTAATTCATCATTTGATAAACCCATTACTTTTAAAGCATTTTCAGTTTTTATAAAAACTTGTGAATCATCAACACCATCAATTGAATCACAACCACTTGAAATTAAATAATTAAAATCTGATGCTTTACATTTTAATAATGATTTTAAATCATCAATATTATTATTACTACTACTACTACTGTCTTCATCTTTATTATTATTACTACTATTTTTTAAACAACAACTATTATTAAAACCTTTAATTAATTGATAAAATATATGATAACCTCTTTCATTTTCTGGTGGTTTTACAATTCTAGATTTCTCCAATAAATAAGTTTCTAATTTTGCACCAACTATTGTGCCTTTTATTTTATCGAAATGAATTTCAATGAATTTACCAAATCTTGAAGAATTATCATTACGTAATGTTTTTGAATTACCAAATGCTTCTAGAATCGGTGTTGATTTTATAACTTGAGTTTCAATATTATTACCCTCGACTATATCCTCTTCAGAGATTAACGATGTATTTACACCATTACCTTTTTCACCCATTGCTGCGAAATATTGTAATAAGAATTTAGTAGTTTCAGTTTTACCTGCACCAGATTCACCAGATACTAAAATCGATTGATTCTTTTGAAAATTTAACATCTCTCTATATGCTGATTCTGCAATTGAGTAAACGTGTGGTGCTAATTTTGAAACTGGTTGATCACAAAAACTTTCAATCATTTCTTTACTATATATTGGTAATTTTGTATATGGATTAATCGCAATCAATATGCTACCAGTATATGTATAAATTGAATTAATTTCATATCTTTTTATTAAATTATGTATTACTGCTGCTTCATGTAAATGTGATAATGATGTCATATCATCTATTCCTTCTTGAATTACTGGATTTTGCATTCTTAATTCATCTTTTTCAATTTTAATTTCCTAAAAATAATAATTAAATAAAAAATGTTAAAAAAAAAAATGTTAATATATTATTCTTTTTTTTATTTTTTTTATTATTTTAAATAATATTTATAGATTATAATTACTTTTCCATTTTCATCTCTAACTAACCAACCTTCACCAGGTATTTCTTTTATTAAGTCACCATTAATCCAACCTTTTTCTGGATTTGGTACCCATACTTTTTCTTTACCACAATTATTATCAATCATCATTAATTATTATTATTTCTATTATTTATTATTTTTTTTTTATAAAAAAAAAAAAAATTTATTTATTTATTTATTTTATTTATTTATTTATTACTATTATTATTTTTACAATTTTAAAATTTTTAATATGAGTATGAAATTAGTAATAAAAAAAAAAAAAAAAAAGAAAAAAAAAGAAAAAAAAATTAAAAAATAAAAATTAAAAAATAATCAATATATAAAAACTATATTATTTTTTATTTAAAAAAAAAAAGAAAATATTCAATAAATAATATTGAGAAGTACCCTAAATTTTTTTTATTTTTTTATTTTTTTATTTTTTTTTTAAAATTTTATTTTTAATAAAAATAAAAAAATAAAATAAATGTTTAGTTTTTTTTTATAAATATGGTAAAAATTTGGGTTAAAAAGCGAAGACTGGAGGTGGTGACATGTATTTATTTTAACCCTTTAAAAATTTCATTTTTTTTATAAATTTTATGTCATAGTAGTGTTTGTGGTTTAACCAAATCGAATATTTTTTAAAAAAAAATAAAAAAAAAAAAAAAAAAAAAAATCTTGTGGTTTAAGTAATATTAATAAATTTTAAAAATAGGTTTAATTCAAATTTATTTAAATAACCCTATTCAAAGATTATTAAAAAAAAAAAATATCCAAAAAAAAAAAAAAAAAAAAAAAAAAAAAAAAAAAAAAAAAAAAAAAAAATAAAAATAAATATATAATAAATTATTAATTAAAATATCTTTAAAAGTTTTAATTATTTATAAAATATTAATTTTTTATTTTATTATAAACTTAAAAATAGATAAAATTTTGATTTCGTTTTCAATTATAATTTATCATTCATAGTACATAAATAAATATTTACTTTATTGGATTAAAAAAAAAAAATAAATAAATAAAAAAATAATTAAGTTTTTTTTTTATTTTATAATAATTAGGTTATCATTGTACAAGTTTATTTTTTTTTTTTTTAAATAGATTATTATATGATTTTTTTTTTTTTTTTTTTTTTTTTGGTTATTATTATTTTTTTAATTTATTTTTTTGATTTTGATGATTTTAATTTTTGAGCTTTTAAATCATCTTCTTTTTGATTTAAAAGTTTCATAATTGCTAAATTTTCTGCTTCTAATTTTGTGGCTAAATGTTTAACTTGTTCACCAAATGGAAGACCAGAGACTTCGACGATGATTTGGTCATCGATAGAGGATGAGGAAGAGTTTTCCATTGTTAACTTTTGCCATTTGAGTAAATCGTGAACGTGAGTGTCGAGGTTCTTTCTTAAGAGACCAAGACCTTGAGCTTCAGCAGCACCTCTGATTCTGGTGGCTTCGATTTGTTGTTCGAGTTTTGATTTTTCATCGATGGCTTCAGCTAATTTCAATTCCAAGATAGCTCTATCCTTTTCGGTCTTGGCTAATCTTGCTTCGAGTTCCATACGAGCCAATTTCTCTAATTCCAAGTTCTTTAAGGTTTCATCGAGTTTGGCTTCCAATTCACGAAGTCTCTTTTCACGTTCAGCACCTTCGGACTCTAATGATGCCAATAAACTATTGAGTTGATCCTTTTGTTTGATTAATTGTTCACGTGAGACCTTTTCAGATTCCAATGAATTCTCTAAACCGGCTAAACGATTTGCCATTTCATTTTTGCTACTCTCTAAACGAGCTTTCTCTTCCTTGGCTCTATAGGCATGGAAGAATAAAGATGTGTAGAGAACGAGTGAACGTTCATCAGTGGTACCACGCATAACCTCTTCAGCTTCCAAGAGTTTTGGTACACCTAATCCTTTTTCGGCGAAATCAAATGCAGCGTTTAAACGAGCAATTGGGTCCATTGCTTCAAACTCTTGGAATTTGAATGATTCTGGTTCAAATTTATGTGAGAGTGCTAAAAATGCTAAACCATCACGGAATGATTTGGTGAATGATGTAATATTGACACCATCATAACCAGTGGTAGTATTCTTACACCATAATAATAAACCTTCTTCTGATGATTTATCACCTTCACTAATAACAGCAATACGATATTTACGATATAATGTCCATAAAAAACCTAAAATCATTTTTTTATTATTATCAACAAAATCTAAAAAATAAAAAAAAAAAAAAATAAGAAAAATTTTATTATGTTAATATATATATAAATATTTAAAAATATTTAAATAGTTTATAATATTTTTTTTTTTTTTTTTTACATACCTTCTGAACCAATACCTTGAACTTTAATCTTTAATTCTTCATCAAGGAATTTAAGAGCAAGTGCAACATTTTGAATCATATTAATACGAGCTTTTGGTTCAAAATCATACTTTTTATTAAACTTTTTGCTACTGATGAGTTCCAAAAAGAAGATTAATTTGACACCATCACTCAAGTCTTTACCGACATCTGAAATCTTTTCACCTCTTTTATCTAAAACTGAATTTACCCATGCAGTAAATGCTTTTTCTTGTACTATTTCCCAATCTTTACCTGCCATCTTTTTTTTTTTTGTTTTTTTTTGTTTTTTTTATTAAATAAATATATTTAAAATGATAATAATAAAATGGAATTAAAATAAAGTTTGATTAGAAGTTAATTAAAAAAAAAAAAAAAAAAAAAAAAAAGGAAAAATTTTTTTTTTTAAAAAAAAAAAAAAAATTCAGTTTTTTTATAATAAAAATAACCCAAATTATTTGAAAATTGTTTTTTTTTTTCTTTGGGTTATAATTTTTTTTTTTTTTTTTTTTTTTTTTTTTTTTTTTTTAAACAATGATTTGACTTAATTAATTAATTATTCTTTTATTATTTTATTTATTATTATTATTTTTTAAAATTATTTATTTATTAATTTTTTTTTTAATTATTTATTGATTATTTTATTTTATTTTTTAATATTTTTTTTAATATAAAAATAGAACATAAAACTTGAAGTATCATTTTGGGGGAAAAAAAAAAAAAAAAGGTTTAAAAAAAAATTAATTAAAGTAAAATTAAATCCAAACCTTTTATATGTATGGTGTTTAAATAAAATAAATAAAATAAATAAATAAAAATAAATAAATAAAAATAATTTTAAAAATAACCTTTTAATTTAAAAATAAAAATAAAAAATAAAATTCCAAAAAAAAAAAAAAAAAAAAAAAAAAAAATTAAATTTGAAAGTTTTTTTTTTTTTTTTAAAAAAAAGGGGTTTTAAAAAAAAAAAGGGGGGGTTTGGGGGTGGATTTTTTTTTCAAAACCCCCCAAATTTTTTTGGGGGGGAACCTAACCAATTTTTTTTAAAAAAAAAAAAAAATTTTTTTTTAAAAAAAAAAATTTTTTTTTTTTTTTTTTTTTTTGGGGGCCCTTCCCCTTTTTTGAATTTTTTTTTTAAAAAAAAAAAAAAAAAAAAAAAAAAAAAAAAAAAAATTTCACCACTTGAATTATAAATAAATAATACCAAACCCATTAATGTAGCTTATTGTTATTTTTTTATTTTTTTTTAATTTATTTGATCGTTTTTTTTTTTTTTAAAAAAAAAAAAAAAAAAACCCACATCTAAATTTTCCAAAATCTTTCAATTGAAACAGAGTTAGATTGTTGGATTGGATTATTATTATTAAATGTACAATTAATTAAATTTGTATTTGATATTTCTTCAACGATTTTGAAAGTCTTAAAAATAGATTCAATAAAATTAACAGATACCTCTTTAACAGTACCAAAGACCATTTCATCATCAGAAAGGTCATCAAAGGTTGTACTTAATTTATCAATTAAACTCTTTCTAGATGAACGACTTCTTTTTTCAACAATAAAATTTTTTCTAACTTTCTTGGACGACAAATATTGGTTTTTCCTATTAAAAAAAAAAAATAAAAAAAAAAAAAGTTAAATATATTTTTTAAAAATGTTATTTATTATAGTTTTTTTATTATTTTTACATTTTATTATTTATAGTTTCAAGTATTTAGTTTAATAATAGTTAAATAAAAAAAAAAAAAAATAAAAAAAAAAAAAAAACATTTCTCAATACACACCGACACAAAAAGAAATTTCAAATTTCAATTTTTATTATTAATTTTATTTTATTTTATTTTATTTTATTTTATTTTTTATTTTAAAAAAAGTGTCAATCTTGATAAAATTAAAAATATATTTAAATTATAAATCAGAAAATAAAAAAAAATTTTAATTTTATAATTTATATATAGATTATAAATTTATTATTTTTATTCATTCTAAACAATTTCTATAAAAATAAATGGAAATTTTGATAATAGATTACTTAAATAGAGCTTTTTTTTTAATTGAAGTAATAATTGAATATTTTAATTTTTTTAATTTTTTAATTTTTTTAATTTTTTTTATTTTATATTAAAATCTAATTTTCCAAAAATGGTCCTTAAAAGATTTAATATCCATACTATTAAAATAATGATTTAATTTTAAATAATTTAAATAAAAAAAAGAATTAAAATTTTTTAAAAAAAAAAAAATAATTTTAAATAATTATTTTAATATGTTTTTATTATTATTTTAATTATTTTTGTTCTTGACGTTGTTTCTTTACTTCATCATGTACTTTGAAAGAATGGTCAACATCTTCTTTTCCTTTATTCATTATTCCAGCGATATATTTGCCATGAATTTCTTGACCTTTTTCAAGTTCATAGTTTAATTCTACACCTTTTTCCTTTAATTCATCATCCATTCTTTTTCTTTCACGTTCTACGTTTTCTTGACCTCTTTCAATTTCTAATTTTGCTTTTTCAGATACATTTCTCATATGTAATTCATGATTTAATTCACTTGTTTCTTCTCTTCTTCTTTCTTTAGTTCTACTATAAGTTGGACTCTTTACCATTAATTCTGGATTAGTTGGAGGTGGTGATTTAGCTTGTTCTAATTTAATATCCATTTTATTTTTTTTATTATTATTATTAAAATTAATTATTTTAAAAACTAGTTTTTTTTTACCAATTGTTTTTTTTTTTGTTTTGGTAGAAAAAAAAAAAAAAAAAAAAAAAAAATTATTTCAAAATTATAAATATTAATATCCTCACCCAAAAAAGAAAATTTTTTTTTTGAAAAAAAAAAAAAAAAAAAAAAAAAAAAAAAAAAATTTTTCCCAAATTTAAAATTTCCAAAATTAGAATACTAGTACTCAAAAAATTGTATTAATTAGTTGAATTTAATATTCTAATTTTAAATTTTAATTTTTTATTTTTTATTTTTTAATTTTTAATTTTTTTTTTTTTTAATTTAAAAATTTGAAAAAAAAAAAAAAGAAAAAAATATCTTTATTTTTTTTTTTTTTTACAATTTTATTTTTTTTTCTATTTTTAATTTTACTTAATCGTAGAAATCATTTTTATTTTTATTTTTATTTTTATTTTTAATAAAATGAACAATCATTAAAATTGAAAAAAAAAAATTTTAATAAAAATTAATTTCCTTTTTTTTTTTTACTCTATTCTTAGATAAATTTAAAAAATTATAAATAAATTAATTTATTTTTTCTTTTTTTTTTTTTTGTGGTGGTTGAGCTCCCCCTTTTGTTTTTTTTAATTACTCATTTTTTTATTTTTAAATTTTTTTTTTTTTAATTATTTTTTTTTTTAGTTTAATTTTTTTTTTAAATATTTTTTTTTTTTTTTTTTCTAATTTATTTTATTATTATTTTTATTATTATTATTATTATTATTATTATTATTATTAATGTAGTGAGAGAATGGATATAATTGTTAATAGTGATAGTAATAATAAAAACAACAATAATAATAATTACAATAGTACATCAACATCTGATATGGATATTCCATCTTCACCAACAATAACTAATAATAGTAGTGGTGATGATATAAGTACAAGTAGTAGTGAAGAAAGTAATAACAATATTAATATTAATAATAATAATAATCAAATAGAGCAACAAAATGGAGAGTTCATTGAACCACAAATAAAACAACAGCAACAACAACAACCTAATACAGAAAATGAAGAAAATGTAAATGTAAATAACAATAATAAAAATGGTAATTTAATTGATACAGATGATCTTTTATTTAATCATAATTCACCACAAAAATCAAATGACAATCAAACAAAACTATCAGTTGATAACCAAAATGATTTAAATAGTATTTTTTCAAATAATAATAATAATAATAATAATGATAATAATAATAATAATAATGATAATAATAATGATAATAATAATGATGATAATAATGATGATGATGATGATGAGGATGAGGATGATGATGATGACAATACTCCCAACGCAAATGGTATTAAAGATAATACCAATGAGGATGATAAAGATAAAGTGGAAATAGCATCTTGTGATATAGATGATAAAAAAGAAGAACAAAATGAAAAAGAACTTGATAAAATAATTGTAAATAATGATGAAATTAATAGTAGTAGTGGTAATGATATTGTAAAAGTAACAAGAAGTAATAGTAGTGGTGGTGGTAGTAGTGTAAATAATAATGAAAAAATATATCTTTTAAAACATCCATTATCAGTGTCACCAATAACAAGCCCAACAATGGCACATTCAAATTCAAACCCAACTACAACAACAACAACAACCACATCAACATCTGCAATTAATAATGGCTCACCAAAATCATCATCATTTGTAGCTCAACCAACAATTGCAATATTACCTGATTTTCATTTGAATGACGAAAAACCACCATCAAATACAAATACAACAACTACAACTACAACTACAACAGCACCACCACCATCAATTTCTGCAACTAATAGTAGCGCAAGTATAAGTAACTCAAATAGTATTAATAGTAGTGTCAATAGTAGTGGAGGTGGTAGTTCAATAACTCAATCACCAAATATTATCCTTGATCAACCACAAACTTCTTCTTCTCCTTCTTCCTCAAATATTAATAATAATAATAGTAATAACAATAATAATAACGTACAATCACCTAATATGAATAAAACGACAGTGGCACCACAACCAACAAATACAGGAGGAGGTGGATTCTTCCAAAGAATGTTTAGAAGAGAACAAAGTAAAACATCATTACCATCACCAAATAACGATAGAAAGAATTTAGATAATGCGCAAAATACAACAACAAATAATAATAATACCACCACCAATACCATAAACAACAACAACAATAATAATAATAATAATAATAATAATAATAGCAATAATAATGAAATTAATAATAATCCAAATTCAATTTTAAATAAAATTTCAAATATTTCACAAAGTTTACAAAATTTACCAAAATCAGCAAATAATTCATCAACAAACTTAACTGGACAATCACCAAATCAAAAGGAGAGACAGCAACAACAGCAACAACAACAACAACAACAACAACAACAAGCAATAGTTAGTAATAATGGTACAATTGGTTTTGATGTTTCAGATAATTTAAGTAATTCAAGTAGTACAATTAATAATTCATTAATGAGAAAGAGTAAAGGTGATTTTAGTAGATTATTAAAGGAGAATGAAATTTACTCATATGAGCATTTCCTAAGCAAATTAGAGAATACATTACCAATAAAATCATCAATCGATAGTTTTATACGTACACTAAAGAATAGAAAGGTGGCCAATGACGATTTGCGTGAGGCGTTATTGGATTTCGTTGATAATATGCAAAATACATTAACATTGGATCCACAATGGTCGCAATCGTCAGAGGAGGAATTAAACTATTCATCACATCATTTACAACAATACGTTTTGGAGAAAATCTATGATTATGTATTTCAACCAAGTGAAGAAGAGGCTAAGAAAGATCAAGATCTATCAATGCTCATTGATAAACTATCATTCATAACATTGGAGCATATGGAAATACCAATCTATGGGTTCAGTGAAGCAATGTGGTATAAGGCTGGTAAATATTTATTAAAAATTAATTTCACACAATCTTGTAGACATAAAGTTATGTACATTATGAAATGTTGTAAAACTATTCTCAAACATTTTTCAACTCATTTAAAAGAATTATCTGGTGCTGATTTCCTTTTACCAAATTTAATTTGGGTTTTATTAAAAACTAATCCACCATTTTTACATTCAAATGTTATGTAAGTTTAATTTTTTTTAAAAAAAAAAAACAATCCAATTTATTAATACACATATATATACAATTTTTATTATATATAGATTTATAAGTAAATTTTCAGATTCATCAGATTCAGAAGCAATTTATTATCTTACTCAATTAATATCTGCAATTTATTTTATTGAAAATTTAAAACCAGAATTATTAAAAATTGATAAAAAAGAATATTATAAATTAATGGGTACATCTTCACCAATAATATCAAGATCACCTTCATTACAATCATTAAATAATAATAATAATAATAATAATGGTAATAATAATAATAATGGTAATAATACTACTACTACAACAACAACAACAACAATAACAACCACAAATAATAATAATAATAATAATAGTATTGAAGCATCACCAAGTATAAAAGCAAATAATTTAACATCTTGTTTAATTGCAAATGATAATGCATTGGCAACATTGGTTGAAATGTTTCCAGATTGTGATACTCAATATTTAGTAGAATGTATAAATTACATTGAGTCAAGATCACCATCAACAATCTCACAACATGATTTAGTATTTAGAGTTACAAATTTAATAGCAGAGTTACAAGGTTATTGGACACCTTCTCCAAAAACAAAATCAAGCTCAACTCCAAATTCAAAACTTCATCATCATCATCAACAACAACACCACCGTAATAATAATAATAATAATAATAATAATAATAATAATAATAATAATAATAATAATAATAATAATAATAATAATTCAACAATTAATGAAAGTAACTTTGTAAATGAAAATAATGAATTTGGTAGTATTCAAGAAGAAGAGGAGGAGGATGAATTAATTAATAATAATGGTAGTGATGATTCAAATGGTAGTGAAGTTGTTGAAAATATAATTGAATCAATAATGAATGAATCAAATAAATTAATTGTAAATAGTAATAGTTATATTCAACCAAAACAACAACAACAATCACAACCAAAACAACAACAACAGCCAAATAATCAACAAATTGAAATTCAAAAATTACAAAATTTAATTGATAAAAGAGATGATGATATCTCTAAATTACAACAAAAACAAAAACAAGATCAAACGGAAATTTTCGAATTGAAAAAGAACCTCCAGATTAGAAATAAAGAAAATAGATCTTTTAACAATTTTGTAAATTCATTAAAACCATCACCTGCAACTTATCATCAAACTAAAATTGATGAATTAAAAGTAACTGAAGTACCAATGTTACTACAAGAATATAAACAAATTATTAATCAACTTAAAGCAACCCAAGATGCTTTAAAAAAATTACAACAACAACAACAACTATAACAACAATAATAATTCCAAAGAAAAAAAAAAAAAAAAAAAAAAAAAAAAAAAAAAAAAACAAACCCTAGAAAATATTTAAATTATTCAAATAAAAAAACAATTATAAAATATTTTAAAAAAATCAATTTTTTATTATTTGGGTGTATTGTTTTAAAATTAAACTAAAAATAATCATAATTATAATAAAGGTTTTAAAATATCCAAAAAGGGTTTTTTAGAAATACCAACAACCAATGAATTAATTTTGATTTAAACTTAAAATAAAACGAAAATATTTGAAATTGAATTCGTTTTTATCATTATTATAATAGGAGGACAAAAGATTTAAAAAGCATGCAAAGATTGATCCAGATATTTCATATTTTTATAATTTTATTTTTTTTTTTAAAATTATTTTTATTTTTAAAAAGAGGTATAAAAAAAATTTTTTTTTTTATTTTTTTATTTTATTTTATTAACCACCATCTTTATTATTATTATTATAATACACAGAAAGTATGAAGTAATTTTTTTTTTTTTTTTTTATTATTATTATTTTAATTTTAATTTTTTTTTTTTTACTAATTAATATATTTTTTTTTTTTCTTTAATTATTTAATTACCCAATAAATAGAAATGAAGTCAATTTTATTACTAGTAGCCCTTATCGCAATGTTATTCGTTTCAACTGGCCAAGCTGGAGTATGATGATGATGATGTTGTTTTTGTTTAGTTAAATGATAGTACATGTACTAACCACCATTTTTATTTTTTTTTTTTAATTTTTTACAGTTTTGTAATATCATTGGGCCATGCCCAACTGGACAATGTTGCACCAGTGTTCTTTTTGGATATTGTCAGCCATTAGGTGTTTTAGGTGGTCCATGTAACACAAAAACTGATAGTGAACATTTCTGTGGTTGCGAAAAAGGTTTAAAATGCGTTGACAGTGTTTGTAAAGCTTCTTCTTAAAAATAAAAAATAATATTTTAAAAAATTAATCTATTTTTATTTTTATTATTTTTTTTTTATTTTTTTATTTTTTTTGGTATTACTTTATTGTGGTTTTCCCAATATAATATATAGTAAATTTGGAAATTGAATAATTTTAATACATTATCTGGAAATAAAAAAAATAAAAAAAAAAACCTTTCAAAAATGAAAATGTTTTTTATTGTTCATTTTTTGTAACAAATCAAAAAAAAAAAAAAAAAAAGAAGTTTTTACAAAAAAAGTTAATTATTTATAAAATTTTATAAAATAACTAAGGAAAAAAAAAAAAAAATTGAGAAAAAAAAAAAAAAAAAAAAAAAAAAAAAAAGGATAAAAAAAGAAATAAAAATAAATTATAAAAATGTTCTTTCGTTTTAACCCCCAATAGTTCACAAACATACCGATTTTTTTTATTTTAATTTTTTTCTCTAAAATTTTTTTTTTTTTTTTCTCAATTTTTTTTTTTTTTTTTTTTTTTTTTTATTTTATTTTTCATTTTTTTTTTATTCTATTTTATATATTTTAATTTCATTTTTTTCATATTATCATTATTATTTTTATTTTAGAATTCAAAGAAAAAGAAGGGAAATAAAAAAAATAAAAAAAATAGAAATATAGAAAATTAAATAAAAAAAAATAATAAAATGTCAACAAAACCAACAATTAATAAAGATGAATTAGTTACATTATTCTCACAAATTGGTTTAGATTCATCAAAAGCTAAAGAGACAACCAATAATGCAACTTTATCAAGCAATTTACAAGAGATCATTAAAGAAGCAGGTGCTGAAAGTGGTTGTGAAAAATCTGTTGGTTTATTATTATACACATTAGCAACTAAATATCCAGCCAATGCAATGAAACATCGTGCTACACTCGTTGACTATATTGCCAATAAGAAATCAGTAAACTCAATCAATTTGCAAGCATGTTTAGATTACCTCCGTCGTACTGCCAATGAGGAATTAAACGTAGCAGAATTTGAGCAATCATGTGGTGTTGGTGTTGTAATTACAAGAGAACAAGTCGCACAAGCCGTATCAGATTATATTAACAAAAATAAGAGTGACCTCTTGGAGAAACGTTATCAATTCAATATTGGTGGTATTTTAATGGAGATTAAAAATAGTCTCAAATGGGCAAACGCAAAAGATATCAAAGAAGAAGTCGATGCTGCAATTCTTTCACTCTTAGGTCCAAAAACCGATGCTGATAAAGCACCACCAGCAAAACCAGTTAAACCAACCACTCCAACTGCTGTTGCCACCACCACTGCTGCCACCACCACCACTGGTGATTTATCACCAATTATTCCAGCTGAATTAAAACCAGCCAAAGAAGAAATCAAATTCCCAGATCCAAGTGATAACATTCAAAACACACCAAAACTCTTGGCTGATCATTTGAAAACCACAGGTGGTAAAATCGTTACTCGTTTCCCACCAGAACCAAATGGTTATCTCCACATTGGTCATGCTAAAGCAATGCACTTAAATTTTGGTTATGCTAAAAAGAATGGTGGTAAATGTTATCTTCGTTTCGATGATACAAATCCAGAAAAAGAAAATCAAGAATATATTGATTCAATTATTGATGTATGTATTTATTTATAATACTATAAAAAAAAATATAAAATAATTTAATTAAAAAATATTTATTAATTAATTAATTATTATTAATTTTAGTCTGTTAAATGGTTAGGTCATGAACCTTGTGAAATTACATATTCATCATCACAATTTGATACACTTTATGAAATGGCAAATGAATTAATTAGAAGAGGTTACGCATATGTATGTCATCAAACAGCATCAGAAATTTCAGAAGGTAGAGAGAAAATGACAGATTCACCATACAGAAATAGAACAGTCGAAGAGAATCTTAAATTATTTGAAGATATGAGATTAGGTAAATTTGAAGAAGGTAAAGCCATCCTTAGAATGAAAGGTGATATGAAACATCCAAATCCATGTATGAGAGATTTAATTGCTTATCGTATCAAATATCATCATCATCCAATGAGTGGTGATAAATGGTGTATCTATCCATCCTATGATTACACTCATTGTTTAGTCGATTCAATTGAAAATATCACTCATTCACTCTGTACTTTGGAATTTGAAATTAGACGTTTAACTTATAATTGGTTAATTGATGTACTCGGACTCTATAGACCAGTAGTTTGGGAATATGCAAGATTAAATTTAACTCATACAGTTTTATCAAAAAGAAAGATTATTACTTTAGTTCAAAATAGTAAGTTAATTAATTAATAATTAATTAATAATTATTAATATAAATATTAACATATATTTTATTTTTATTTTTATTTTAAAAAAAAAAAAGAAATTGTAAATGGTTGGGATGATCCAAGATTAAGTACATTAAATGCATTCCGTAGAAAAGGTTATACACCAGAAGCAATTAATTTATTATGTGATACAATTGGTGTAACACGTACTAATGGTACAACCATTTCATATGAATTATTAGAGTTATGTTGTCGTCAAGATCTTGATGGTAAGGCAACTCGTGCAATGGCAGTTTTCGATCCAATCAAAGTTGTCATCACCAATTATCCAGAAGATAAGAGTGAAGAGATCAATGCACCAAATATTCCATCAAAACCAGAGAAAGGAACTCACAAAATCGATTTCTCACGTATTGTTTACATTGAGAGAAGTGATTTCCGTATGGAGGATAATAAAGATTTCTTTGGTTTAGCACCAGGTAAAGAGATTCTCCTCAAATATGCTTACAATATCAAATGTGAAAAAGTTATTCAAGATGCCGATGGTAAAGTCACTGAACTTCATGTAACCTACGATAAAGATAATAGCTCAAAGAAATTAAAGACCATTCATTGGGTTTCCTCTGTCGCTGGTACTGAACCAATGAAGGCCGAAGTTAGACTCTATGAACATCTCTTTAAGGATTCAGAAATCGGTGATGATTGGTTAAACAATATCAATCCAAATTCATTACGTATCATTCCAAACGCCTTCATCGATAAAACTGTATTGGCTTCAAAAGAATATGATCGTTATCAATTTGAAAGAGTTGGCTACTTTGTTGTCGATAAAGATACTACCTCTGATAAAATGGTTTTCAATAGAACAGTTTCATTAAAAGAAAATAAAGAAAAATCAAAATCAAGAAATTAAATTAATTTAAAAAAAAAAAAAAATAATAAAATAAAAACAAAGTAAATAATAATAATAATATCTTTTTTTATTATTATTCAATTCAATTTAAAAAAAAAAGAAAAAAAATAATAATAACAAAGAAACTTGATATTTTATTCTGTACATATTTTTATTTATTTTCGATTGTATAGTATTTTTTTTTTTTTTTTTCTTCTTATTTTTAATATGGATTATCAATTGGCTCACAACCTTCAGTTGGACAAACCATCATAACACTGCTACCTCTACAAACAACTAAACCTAAAAATCTTTTTTCATCTGTTGTAATTAATGGATCTTCTGCATCTCTTATAAATTCTTGAGTTTGATCTAATGTAATATTAACTAATTGGTCATATCCTTTTAAAATACCTTGAACTATATTTATTATTATTATTATTATTATTATTATTATTATTATTATTATTATTATTTTAATAGTGAGTATTAGGTGACTTATTAATTATTATTATATTTTTTATCAATAAAATAGTAATATTACCTTCACGACCACCTGTAAATTTTACACAAATTTCTTTACCTAAAAATTTTTGGAGATCTAAAATTGATTCTTTTTTTGGGTTGAATGAAGATGTCATTTTTTATATTTGTATATTTCCCCTAATTTTTTTTTTTTTTTTTTTTTTTTTTTTTTTTCCTTGTATGTGTGGTATCTTGATTAATTAATTATAATCTTGTTTTTATTTTTTTTGTTGGTGAGGAAAAAAAGAATTGAAATGAAAAAAAAAAAAAAAGACTAAATATAATTGATCAATTTGTTATGAATTTTTTTTTTTTTTTTTTTTTATTTTTTCATTTTCAAAAAATAAAAAAAAAATTAAAAAAAAAAAAAAAAAAAAAAAAAAAAAAAAATCATTTAGTCGTTGTTGTAATTTCATAAACATATATAAAAATAACTTTAAAATTTTTTTTTTGTACAGTTTTTTTTTTTTTTTTTTTTTTTGTATTAATATTTAGAAATTATATATACAGTATGGATTTATTAACAGCATACGATGACTCTGATGAAGAAGAGTTAACAAATACAAATACAAATACAAATACGAATACAACCACAACCACAACAACAACAACTACAACTACAACAGAAACTACACCAACAATAAATAACAACAACAACAACAACAATAATAATAGTAATAAAACTATAACATCATTTAAACCAAGTAATTTAGCACCAATAGTAACATCAATAAGAGTTGTAGAAAATAAAATTAATCCAAATGATAAGATATTATTATATAATCCAACAGTGGAAAGTTTAGAAGGTGATATATTTGGACCAAAGAAACCATTTTCATCAAATGATAAAAAATTAGATCCTAAATTTAAAAATCATACAAATGGTTTGGTTGAAGATTATCATATAAATGATTATGCATTCAATCAACAGGTATTATCATTTAAAACTAATGGTTATTCAGAGAATCCAAATAATAGTACAGAGTTTATTGGTCATAGAAAAGATGAAAATGATCATACCAAAAAGAATAATAATAATAATAAAAATAAAGATAAAAGAAAAAGAAATATAACAGATGATCCATCAAATGTTAATGGATATTTAGGACCATGGGGCACCACTAAAGCAGAATTAGATTTTAAACAAGGTAGAGAGAATGATATGGTTTCAATTGAAACTGATTTAACTGAACAACAAAGAGCATTTATGGATTCACGTGTTAAAAAACAAAAAGGTAAAGATGAAGAAGGTGGTGATATTGATTCAACTGCGGCAGCTTTATCAAATACATCAATATTTCATGGTAAATCAAAGAAGGATTATATGGGTAGATCTTGGGTTGACCCACCAAGTGATCTTAGATTGGTCACACCTGATACATTTGTACCAAAGAAATTGATTCATAATTATACTGGCCATACCAAAGGTGTTGCTGCTATTAGATATATACCAAAGTATGGTCATTTATTATTATCAGCTGGTATGGATAATACTGTAAAGATTTGGGATGCCTATGGCGACCGTCGTTGTATTCAAACCTATATGGGCCATTCACAGGCAGTTAGGGATATTTGTTTCTCAAATGATGGTCGTAGATTCCTAAGTTGTGGATATGATCGTCAGACTCGTCTTTGGGATACAGAGACTGGTAAGATACTAAGTTCATTCACAAATGGTAAAATACCCTATTGTATCAAATTCAATCCAGATGATGATAAACAAGAACAATTCCTTTGTGGTGGTTCCGATAAGAAAATCATTCAATGGGATATCAAATCCAATCAAATCGTTCAAGAGTATGATCAACATTTAGGCGCTGTCAATACAATTACCTTCTTGGATGACAATCGTAGATTCGTCACCTCTAGTGATGATAAATCATTACGTGTTTGGGATTGGGGTATTCCAGTGGTCATTAAATATATTAGTGATCCTTCAATGCATAGTATGCCTGCCGTTGCATTACATCCAAAGGGTAAATGGTTCGCAGCTCAATCTTTAGATAATCAAATCTTAATCTATAGTGCTCGTGATAGATTCCGTATGAATAAAAAGAAACGTTTCTTGGGTCATAATGTTTCTGGTTACGCTTGTCAATTAGGTTTCTCTCCTGATGGTAAATTCATTTATTCGGGTGATTCAACTGGTAAAGCTTTCTTTTGGGATTGGAAAACTTCAAAAATCATTAAAACAATTAATGCTCATAATAATGTTTGTATTGGTATTGAATGGGCTCCCTTAGAACCTTCAAAAGTTGCAACTTGTAGTTGGAATAATGAAATTAAACTGTGGGATTAAAAATAATTATAATAATAATATTAATAATAATAAAAAAAAAAAAAAAACTAGATAGAAATTATTTTATTTATTTTGTTTTATTTATTTTTATTTGTTTTTTTATTTATTTTATTTCATTTATTTTATTTTATTTATTTGTTTTATTATTATTTTTTAATTATTATGATTTTTATTTTTTTTGGTTATTGTTACCCATTTCATCATCGTCATTGTTATCCATTTCATCATCATCATTGTTATCCATTTCTTCATCATAGAAGTCATCCTCCTCATCATTTCCACCCTTGGGTACAACAAAAAATTCATCTTCACTTTGTTCATCACTATCATCATTATTATCATCATGATTATCTTTGTTGTTGTCTTGATCAGAGTTTTGAATTGATTGATTTGAATTATTATTTATTTGATTTGATTTATATATATGATCAAAATCAATTGTTGTGTGTATTAAAAATTTTTCCCAAGTATTATCTTTTGCTAAAACCTTATAGGTACCAATAACGTATAAACCTAACTTGGCTCTTGTTAGTGCTACATTGATACGTCTACGATCTGAGAGGAAACCAATACCAAATTTTTCGATTGATCTTACACATGACATAATGATGATATCTTTTTCTGAACCTTGAACACCATCAATTGTTGAAACTGAAATATTTAAATTATGATGTTCAGATCTATTTAGTTGTTCTTTGATTTGATTCATTTGTAATTTATAGGGAGTAATTATACCAAATGATAGCTTTTTACATTCTGGATATTTTTCAATTAGTTCCTTTATTAAAGTAAATACCTTATCAATTT
Source organism: Dictyostelium discoideum AX4 (assembly GCF_000004695.1). Lineage (NCBI taxonomy): Eukaryota > Evosea > Eumycetozoa > Dictyosteliales > Dictyosteliaceae > Dictyostelium > Dictyostelium discoideum. The sequence goes on from NC_007091.3 coordinate 2,863,277, forward strand.
CATCTTGATTCATTATGGATTTTTTAATAACTTTTTGATTTGATTTTGGTAAATCAAAAAATTTCATCGGTCCAAATGAAGGATCGAAATGGAATTTACAATTGTTATAGGAATCTATTGAAACGTTTTCACCATCTTTTAAAGTTCCGTTATAGAATTCTTCAGATATGAATTTTGATGTCACTGGATGCATACGATATTGTGTATTTAAAAATTGGACATCGATCGATTTGGCTAATCTTTCAAATAATGATATTTTTAAACCACAGTCAGCACCTTGTTTGGAAAAAATAGTTGGTGGCAATTGAACTGGATCACCAACTAAAATTAACTTTTTAACAGAACCTAATGATAGTGGAATAATTGAGGTTGGTTCTGAAGATTGCGTAGATTCATCAATCAAAACAATATCTGGAGAAAAGTTTTCAAAAATAGCCTTTGAACCACTTCCAGCTAAAGTTGAGAAAACAATAGACGCTGATTTGATGAGGTTAATTCTTCTTGATGAATTTTTATTTTTAAGAGAAATTTTTTGACATTCTGGTGATATTTTTTCTTTTCTGCCAGTTCTAACCATGTTTGGTTTAAATATTTGACCATCACTATTTAATAGATTTTTTAAACATCTTTTTGCAACTTCATCTACTGATGCATGTGAAGGACCACATACCAAAATTTTGAACTTTTTGTCAATAGCTAATAAAACTGAAAGTAAATAATTGATGGTTGTGGTTTTACCTGTACCTGGTGGACCTTGAATCAATGTTATACCACTCTCAACTAAAGATGATTTAATAGCATTAAGTTGTGATTCATTTAATTTTTCTTTACAAATTGTTTCCAAGGTTGGTGGGAATTTCATCATTTTTTGGTTCAAATTATTATTGCACCCTGGATTAAAAATAAGATTTTTAATAAATGGTGATGCCTTAAATTCTTGAATGCTTCTAATGAATGTTACACTATTTGAAATTTTATTATAATGAATTGATGATTGAGTACTTGAATTTAATGACTTAGTAAAAAAGTGTGTTGGATTTGAATATAACAAATCGCAAACTATTGATTGTTGATGTAGGCTACCTTGCATTAAATTTGAAGTTTTTCTTACTATTCCAAATGTAAATTTTGTGCCATCTAAGCCTATTACTTTGAATAATAATATATCACCTACTGAAATTTCTTCCAGTTTATTTCTATTACCATGAATGATTAGTTCAACAGTTATAAATTTAGTTTGACGACTTATTTGGACAACTTCAATTGCTTCATTCATTTTAATTTTATCGAAACCTTCAAAAGTTCCATCTTTTGCACTATTAATCCCATTAAGTGCATTAATTCCATTTTCAACTTGAGCTCTAAAGTCATCGAAAATTAATGGTTTATTTACTATTTGGTATTCTTTTTCTCCTGTATAATTATCTGATAATTCACCTATACCATTTGGTTTTAGCAATGGTATTTTCGAAGGTTCACAACTTAAAATTAGATTTAAAGTTTCATCTGGACTTATTGATATTACATCAACATAACTGTATATGTAATCAGCCTTAATCTTTGTATTATTATTATTATTATCATTATTATTTGATTTTTTGGTTCCAATGCTATGGACAGATATTGTTTCATTTTTAAATAATTGATGAATTTCAATAAATAATAATTCTAAAACAGTTTCTAATCTTTCAGATTCATTCAATTGAAAATTTGGAATCTTTATTATTGGAGATATCTTTGATTGAAAATCTTGAATCATTGTAACTTTAGATTTCTCTAAACACCTTGGATCGAATTTAATTTTGTTTTTTGCTAATTCACTTTTTAAATCATTGAAGGTAGTTCTATTACCTTTTGTTAAATTCCTTAACTCTATATTCTGGTAGTGATGATTAAACTCTATTAAAGCCATTAATGTTAATGTTTTTTGATATATCAAATTGACAGAACTTTTACGACTTAAATTTTCAGAGGGAATCAATTGATTTAGAGTTCTATTACAATTATTAATCTGTTGTTCAAATGATTTTGTATCTTCTTCAATGATCCTTTTTAATTTGTTTAATTTGTTTTGGTTATTGTTTTCATTCTTTAATAATTTATTCAATTCATTGAGAATAAAAAGAACACTCTTAGGATCTTCAAATATTTTCATTAATAAACTATTTTTTAAACTTTTTTCAATATCAATTGTACTAGCTATTGGATTTGATAATGTTTGTTTTGGAGTTGTTATCATATCTAGTTTTGGTAAAGCAATTGTAGCTGGTATTGAAGTTGGGACAGCCGCTGGTGTTGTTGTTAATGTTGGTACAACTTGGTTTGTAGTAGTAGTTGTATTTAAACTTGGAGTTGGTAACAATGGGACCAATTTTGGAAGTGATATATCTTTGAATAATTCATTAATATCTTTAAACTTTTTTAATCTTATTGAGTTTTCCATATGAATAAATTCAACAATAATTCTAAAGAAAGAATTTTGGATTGAAGAAGCAATATTTCTATCTGTTACAAAAGGATCCAATACGATCATAGTACTTTTTAGCAAATCTTCATTAACAAGGGATGATCTTTTAAGTAATGGGCCATTTTTACATAGTGTACCACCGCCACTTGAATGACTGATTGAAATAATATTCTCCTTATAGTTGAAAATTGAATAGTAGTTAAAGAATAGGTAGAAAAGTTGATCAATTTTTAATTTATTTTTACTTGAATCAAACTTATCAAAACTTTTAAATTCATAAAATTCAAAAGAATCAATTCGTTTTAAAATTGGATTTGTTGAATAGCTATTTAATAGTTGAGGTGATTTAGTTTGTAAATTTGGTAGAATTGGTGTACTAATCGATTGAAGGAAGTGAATTACCATATTAACCAAACAGAAGGAACTAAATGTATGTTTTGATGCGTCATTCAAATTTTTACAGCTTGCCCACCATTTAACCAATAATGATAGAATGATATATCTATTATCTATGGAACAATATTCTTTCAATAATAATGAATTAAAATAAGCCTTTGATGAATTGCAGCTCATATCGAAATGATACTTTGATGATTTCTCTACAAACCTAATTATTGGTACAGTTGCACTTAATCTCTTTTCAATGATTGTGTATAACTTTGTTGACTCTAAATATTTGGAAACCACCTCTAAATGAGTTACTTGATTTTCATTTTGATTGATTTTGAAATTAACATCTAAATCACTACCCTCTAATGATAATCCAGTTAAAAATGAACCATAGAGTTGAATAGATGAATCCTTAAATTTATTTGATAAAAACATTTCCAATCTATTGAAACTTTTTTCCTTTTTACTAACTCTTTTACATTTAATTTTGTTGAATAGGATAATAAGATCATGGGTTATAGCTTTTTGATGTTTTGGAATTTGATAATTTAAATAAAAATCTGGTATATATTCCTTTAAATAATATGCCATATTTAATATATTTTTTTTAAAATCATTACTATGATATCCTTCTTCAGTAGGTTGTTCTTTTCTAAAGGCCTCAAATAGTTTTATTGGGTAATCATCACCAATATTTTTTCTACTCTCAGTTTTATTTTCATTAAATTCTTTGTAAATGTTGTTGAAAATTGTAATTTCATCATTATTTTCATCATCATCATCATCATCATCATCATCATCATCATCATCATCATTATCATTATCATTATTATTATTATAATTATTATTATTATTTAAAGTATTTGAGTTTGAGTTTGAGTTTGAGTTTGAGGTTGGTTTTTGAGTTTGAGTTTGAGGTTGAGATTGCGTTTGTGTGATTTTTATAACATCTGGAACCTGTTTTAAAATGCCAGTAGCCAATGAAGTTTCTTTTAATAATCTAACCTCTTCAAATAGATTTTTAATGGTCATGATTATATTTCCACCATCGAAAGGAAGAGAAAAATTAGGGATTTCAAAATAAATAGATGCACCATCAATGATTTCAATTGGTTTTGAAAATTCACTAAGATTTCTTGTAAATATTTTCTTAATTCCAAATCTTGACTGAACACTTTCCAATATTGCTGAACATTTTGAAAAATTTAATCCATAAGCTTTGCAATGCTCTTTTAAATATTTTCTTTGACAAAAAAAATTAAATTCAATGACCATTCTTAGAACAAGATATTGATTGTAAAAAATACTTGATTTAATTGATTCATTGGATTGATTTTTTAACATTGCCTTCAAACTATGTAATAATTTACCTAATAAACCATCTCTTCTACTTTTAGATTTTTTAACAAAATCTTTCATTAAATTTAATTCTATTTCATTGCCTTTAAATTGATTTTTAAAACTATCTATTACTTGAATTTGATCATTAATATCGATTTCTTTGAAAACCAATTCAAAAATATTATTCCTTTGCGCTTTTTTGATTATTAAAAAAAAAAAAGAAAAAAAAAAAAAAAAAAAATTAATATAAATAAATATATAAATAAATAAATAAATAAATAAGTAAATAATAAAAAAATAAATAAATGATAAATAATAATTAAATAAATTATCTAAAAATTAATATTAAAAAAATATTTACACATCTTGGTTTATTTATTTATTTATTCAATAAATAAAAAAAAAAGTTGAAAATTAAATGTAAAAAATGATTTAAATATTTTTTTATAGGGAGAAGTTTAAAAAAAAAAAACGATTTAAATTTTTTTTTTATAGGTTTTGTTTTTTTTTTTTTGAATCAAGGGAAAATTTTAAAAAAAAAAAAAAAAAAAAAATTTTAAAAATCGTAAAATTCATCAATTATTAAAAAATCTGAGACATGAAAATTATAATGGACATAATTAAAAAATAATTTATTATTATTTTATTTATTTGGTTTATTTTGTTTTATTTTAGAACCTTCAAAAGTTCCAACTTGCAGTAGCGATAATGAAATTAAACTGTGGGATTAAAAATAATTATAATAAAAAAAAAAAAAAACAAGATAGAAATTATTTTATTTATTTTATTTTATTTATTTTATTTTTATTTTTATTTATTTTTTTTATTTTATTTATTTTATTTATTATTATTATTTTTTATTATCATGATTTTTATTTTCTTTGTCGTTGTTGCCCATTTCATCATCGTCATTGTTATCCATTTCATCATCATTGTTATCCATTTCTTCATCATCATAAAAGTCATCCTCCTCATCATTTCCACCCTTGGGTACAACAAAAAATTCATCTTCACTTTGTTCATCACTATCATCATTATTGTCATCATGATTATTATTATTATTATTATTATTTGTTATTTCTCCACCATTATTTTCATTCTTTATCTCTAATTGATTTTCATTTTCTTTTTTATTTTCATTTTCATTTTCATTTTTATTTTCATTTTTATTTTCGTTTTCGTTTTCATTTTCATTTTCATTTTTATTTTTATTTTCATTTTCATTTTTATTTTCATTTTCATTTTCATTTTCACTTTTATTATCAATAGTATTATTATTATGATTATCTTTGTTGTCTTGGTTAGAGTTTTGAATTGATTGAATTGAATTATTATTTATTTGATTTGATTTATATATCTGATCAAAATCAATTGTTGAGTATTTTAAAAAATTTCCCCAAGTATTATCTTTTTCTAAGACCCAAGAGGTACCAATAACGTATAAACCTAACTTGGCTCTTGTTAGTGCTACATTGATACGTCTACGATCTGAGAGGAAACCAATTCCATATTTTTCGGTACATCTTACACATGACATGATAATGATATCTTTTTCTGAACCTTGAACACCATCAATTGTTGAAACTGAAATATTTAAATAACGATGTTCAGATCTGTTTAATTGTTCTTTGATTTGAATCATTTGTAATTTATAGGGAGTAATTATACCAAATGATAGCTTTTTACATTCTGGATATTTTTCAATTAGTTCCTTTATTAAAGTAAATACCTTATCAATTTCATCTTGATTCATTATGGATTTTTTAATAACTATTTGATCTGATTTTGGTAAATTAAAAAATTTCATTGGCCCGAATGAAGGATCGAAATGGAATTTACAATTGTTAAAGGAGTCTATCGAAACATTTTCACCATCTTTTAAAGTTCCGTTATAGAATTCTTCAGATATGAATTTTGATATCACTGGATGCATACGATATTGTGTATTTAAAAATTGGACATCGATCGATTTGGCTAATCTTTCAAATAATGATATTTTTAAACCACAGTCAGCACCATCTTTTGAAAAAATAGTTGGTGCTAATTGAACTGGGTCACCAACTAAAATTAACTTTTTAATAGAACCTAATGATAGTGGAATAATTGAGGTTGGTTCTGAAGATTGTGTAGATTCATCAATCAAAACAATATCTGGAGAAAAGTTTTCAAAAATAGCCTTTGAACCACTTCCAGCTAAAGTTGAGAAAACAATAGAGGTTGACTTGATGAGGTTAATTCTTCTTGATGAATTTTTATTTTTAAGAGAAATTTTTTGACATTCTGGTGATATTTTTTCTTTTCTGCCAGTTCTAACCATGTTCGGTTTAAAATTTTGACCATCACTATTTAATAGATTTTTTAAACATCTTTTTGCAACTTCATCTACTGATGCATGTGAAGGACCACATACCAAAATTTTGAACTTTTTGTCAATAGCTAATAAAACTGAAAGTAAATAATTGATGGTTGTGGTTTTACCTGTACCTGGTGGACCTTGAATCAATGTTATACCACTCTCAACTAAAGATGATTTAATAGCATTAAGTTGTGATTCATTTAATTTTTCTTTACAAATTGTTTCCAAGGTTGGTGGGAATTTCATCATTTTTTGGTTCGAATTATTATTATTATTATTATTATGTCCTGGATTATAAATAAGATTTTTAATAAATGGTGATGCCTTAAATTCTTGAATGGTTCTAATGAATGTTACACTATTTGAAATTTTAATATAATCAATTGATGATCTAGTGCTTGGATTTAATGATAAAGTAAAAACATATGTTGGATTTGAATCAAACAAATCACAAACTATTGATTGTTGATGTAGGCTACCTTGCATTAAATTTGAAGTTTTTCTTACTATTCCAAATATAAACTTTGTGCCATCTAAGCCTATTACTTTGAATAGTAATATATCACCTACTGAAATTTCTTCCAATTTATTTCTATTACCATGAATGATAAGCTCAACAGTTTCAAATTCAGTTTGACGACTTCTTTGGACAACCTCAATTGATTCATTCATTTTAATTTTATCGAAACCTTCTAAAGTACCATCTTTTTTACTTAGAATGATCCCATTGAGTGCATTAATTCCATTTTCAACTTGAGCTCTAAAGTCATCGAAAATTAATGGTCTCATTAAGTTTTGATATTGTTTATCTCCTGTAAAATTATCTGATAATTCATCAATACCAGTTGCTCTTAGCAATGGTATTTTCGAAGGTTGACAACTTAAAATTAGATTTAATGTTTCTTCTGGACTTATTGACATTACATCAACATAATCGTATATGTAATTAGCCTTATTATTATTATTATTATTATTATTATTTTTTGATTTTTGTATCACGAATACAGAACCTGTTTCCATTTGAAATAATTGATGAATTTCATTAAATAATAATTCTATAACAGTTTCTAATCTTTCAGATTCATTCAATTGAAAAGTTGGAATCTTTATTATTGAAGAGATCTTTGATCGAAAATCTTTAATCATTGTAATTTTATCCTCTTTTATACTCTTTGGATCGAATTTAATTTTGCTTTTTGCTAATTCACTATTTAAATCATTGAAATTAGTTCTATTATCTTTTGTTAAATTCCTTAACTCTATATACTGGTAGTGATGATTAAACTCTATTAAAGCCATTAATGTTAATGTTTTTTGAAATATCAAATTGACAGAACTTTTACAACTTGTATTTTCAGAGGGAATCAATTGTTTTAGAGTTTTATTACAATTACTAATCTGTTGACTAAATGAGTCTTTTTCTTCTTCAATGATTTTTTTTAATTTGTTTAATTGATTTCGGATATTGTTTTCATTTTTTAATAAATTTTCCAATTCACTGAGAATAAAAACAACATTCTGTGGATTTTGAAATATTTTCATTAATAAACTATTTTCTAAACCTTTTTCAACATTTATTGTAGCTGGTTTTGAAGTTTTAGTTGTTAGTGGAGTTGGTTTTGAGGTTGAATTTGTAGTTGTTGTTGTAGTTGGTGGAGCTGGTTTTGAAGTTGAATTTGTAGTTGAAGTTGGAGTTGGTGCAACTGTTTTTGTAATATTGGTATTTGTAGTTGTATTTGTAATCGGTAACAATGAAACTAGTGTTGGAAGTGATATATCTTTGAATAATTCATTAATATCTTTAAACTTTTTTAATCTTATTGAGTTTTCCATATGAATAAATTCAATAATAATTCTAAAGAAAGAATTTTGGATTGAAGAAGCAATATTTCTATCTGTTATAAATGGATCCAATACGATCATAGTACTTTTTAGCAAAGCTTCATTAACAAGGGATGATCTTTTAAGTAGTGGGCCATTTTTACATAATGAACCGCCGCCACTTGAATGACTGATTGAAATAATATTCTCTTTGTAGTTGAAAATTGAATAGTAGTTAAAGAATAGGTAGAAAAGTTGATCAATTTTTAATTTATTTTTACTTGAATCAAACTTATCAAAACTTTTAAATTCATAAAATTCAAAAGAATCAATTCGTTTTAAAATTGGATTTGTTGAATAGCTATTTAATAGTTGAGGTGATTTAGTGTGTAAATTTGGTAAAATTGGTGTACTAATCGATTGAAGGAAGTGAATTACCATATTAACCAAACAGTAAGAACTAAATGTATGTTTTGATGCATCATTCAAATTTTTACAGCTTGTTCACCATTTAACCAATAATGATAGAATGATACATCTATTATCTATGGAACAATATTCTTTCAATAATAATGAATTAAAATAAGCCTTTGATGAATTGAAACTCATATCGAAATGATACTTTGATGATTTCTCTACAAACCTAATTATTGGTACAGTTGCACTTAATCTCTTTTCAATGATTGTGTATAACTTTGTTGACTCTAAATATTTGGAAACCACCTCTAAATGAGTTACTTGATTTTCATTTTGATTGATTTTGAAATTAACATCTAAATCACTACCCTCTAATGATAATCCAGTTAAAAATGAACCATAGAGTTGAATAGATGAATCCTTAAATTTATTTGATAAAAACATTTCCAATCTATTAAAACTATTTTCCTTTTTACTAACTCTTTTGCATTTAATTTTGTTGTATATGATTTCAAGATCATGGTTTACAATTTTTTGATGTTTTGGAATTTGATTATTTGAATTAGGATCTGGTATAAAATTCCTTGAATAATATGCCATATTTAATATATTATGTTTAAAATCATTACTATAATATCCTTCTTCAGTTGGCTTTTCTTTTTTAAAAACCTCTAATAGTTTTATTGGGTAATCATCACCAATATTTTTTCTACTTTCGTTTCTATTTTCATTAAATTCTTTGTAAATGTTGTTGAAAATTGTAATTTCATCATTATTTTCATTATTATTATTATTATTATTATTATTATTATTATTATTATTATTATTATTGTTGTTGTTATTATTGGTTAAAGTGTTTGGTGATTTTGATTGCGTTTGTGTGATTTTTGTAACCTTTGGTACCATTTCTAAAACACCAGTACCCAATGAGGTTTTTTTTAATATTGTAACCTCTTCACGTAGATTTTTAATGGACATGATAATATTTCCACCTTCGAAAGGAAGAGAAAAATTAGGGATTTCTAAATGAATAGCACCATCAATGATTTCAATTGGTTTTGAAAATTCACTTGGATCTCTTGTCAATAGTCTCTTTGTTCCACCTAATCTTGAATGAATATTATCCAATTTTGGTGAATATTTTGAAATATTTAAACCATTGGTTTCACAATACTCTTTGAAATAAATTCTTTGATAATAAAAATTAAATTCGATGATCATTCTAAAAACAAGATATTGATTGTAAAGAATACTTGATTTAATTGATTTAAAGGATTGTTTTTTAAACATGGTCTTCAAATGACTTGATATTCCACCTCCTAAACTATTTCTTCTACTTTTAGATTTTTTTATAAAATCTTTCATTAAATTTAATTTTATTTCATTGCCTTTAAATTGATTTTTAAAACTATCTATTACTTGAATTTGATCATTAATATCGATTTCTTTGAAAACCAATTCAAAAATATTATTTCTTTGCGCTTTTTCGATTATTAAAAAAAAAAAAAAAATTAGTTGACATATTTAAAAAAATAAATCAAAAAATAAATAAATAATAAATAATAAATAATTAATATTTTAAAAATATTTACCCATCTTAATTTATTTATTTATTGAAGCTGTGTTCAATATAGAATAAATAAATATAAAAAGTTTAAAATTAAATAATTTTTAAATTTATTATTACAGGCTTTGTTTTTTTTTTTTGAATTAAGGGAGAAGCTTTTTTTTTTTGAAAAGATTAAAAAAAAAAAATAAAAAATAAAAAAAAATAAAAATCTTTTTCAATCGTAAAATTCATCAATTAATATTTTCTATCTGAGATAAGAAAATTTTAATAAACAACATAATTAAAAAACAATTATTTTTTAGTATTTAATTTTTTTTGGTTCAATTATTTTATTTTTATTTTATTTTATTTTTTTTATTTTATTTGTTTTGTTGTCAATTTTTTTTTTTTTTTTTTTTTTTTTGGTTTTATTTTTCATTTTTTTAATTTTATTTATTTTTAATAAAAATTTATTATACAATAATAGAGCACCCCAGAAACACAAAATGATTTAAAATATAAAAAAATTTAATTTTTTACATATCTCACACCTTCATTTCTGAATATAGTTTAGATTATTATTATTATTATTGTTATTATCATTATTATTAATTTTTTTTTTTTTTTTTTTTTTTTTTTTTTTTTTTTTTTTTTTTTTATTTTTGTGATTAAAAATTTTTTTTTTTTTAAAAATTTTTTGACACTTAGATTTTACAGTTAGTTAAACTTAAAAACTTGAAAATTTTCAAGTTCTCTGTTACTTCATATTAATAAAAATTGCATATTATTTTCCACATGTGTCACTTAATAATAATTTCTGTTTATAAAAATTACCTATTATTTTAAATATATTAGTAAAAAAAAAAAAAAAACTAGTTTAATAAACCTAATGTAATTTTAAAATAATTAAAAAAAAAAAAAAAAAATAACCAATAATAAGTTGTAAATATTCAAATAATAATCAAAATAATAAAAAATGGAATGTGAAGATGTTCGACCTATAGTTATTGATAATGGTTCTGGTATGTATAAAGCTGGTTTTGCTAGTGATGATGCTCCACGTACAATTTTTCCATCAATTGTTGGTCATCCAAAGTGCAATGGTTTTATGGTTGACATAGATCAAAAAGATTCATATGTTGGTGATGAAGCTCAATCAAAAAGGGGTATTCTAAATGTTAAATATCCAATTGAACGTGGTATTATTACCAATTGGGATGATATGGAAAAAATCTGGTATCATACTTTTTATAATGAACTTGGTGTTTCCTATGGAACATCCAGTTCTCTTAACTGAACCACCACTAAATCCAAATAAAAATAGAGAGAAAATGACTCAAATCATGTTTGAAACTTTCAATACTCCTGAATTGTATGTTGCAATTCAAGCTGTATTATCATTATATGCTTCTGATCGTACAACTGGTATCGTTTTGGATTCAGGTGATGGTGTTTCCCATACCGTACCGGTTTATGGTAGTTATGCATTACCTCATGCAATTAGACGTTTACATTTAGCTGGTGGTGATCTTACTGATTACATGTGTAGAATGTTAAACTTTGAACGTTGTTACTCATTCACAACAACTACTGAAAGAGAAGTAGTTAGAGGTATTAAAGAGAAATTAGCATATGTTGCATTGGATTTTGGAGCTGAAATGCAAACTGCAGCCTCATCATCTGCATTAGAGAAATCATATGAATTACCAGATGGCCAAGTTATTACAATCGGTAATGAACGTTTCCGTTGTCCAGAAGCACTTTTCCAACCGTCATTATTGGCTATGGACTATGATGGTATTCATGAAACAATCTATAATTCAATCATGAAATGTGATGTTGGTATTCATAAAGATTTATTTGGTAGTGTTGTATTATCAGGTGGTTCAACTATGTTCCCTGGTATTGCAGATCGTATGAATAAAGAATTAACTGCACTTGCACCATCAACAATGAAAATTAAAATTATTGCACCACCAGAACGTAAATACTCTGTATGGATTGGTGGTTCAATTTTAGCTTCAGTTTCAACTTTCCAACAAATTTGTATTTCAAAAGAAGAATATGACGAATCTGGTCCATCAATTGTTCACAGAAAATGTTTCTAATTTTTTAAAAGAAAAAAAATATATTTTTAAATCGAATCTAAAATTAGTTTTGGTCTGTGAAGTTGGCAAAAGAAAATTAGCGAAAAAAAAAAAAAAAAAAAAAAAAAAAAAAAAAAATTTAATAACATATTGATGGAATATATCTTCTTTCATTAATTTTATAATCAAATTAAATTTATTTCTCTTTTTTTAAATTATTACTTTATTTTTAAATTTCTACTTTTTTTTTTTTTTTTTTTATTTTAAAATCTTGGTGGCAATTAAAAAAAATAAAATAAAACAAAAATAATAAATAATAATAAAATTTAAAAACTAAATAAAAATTAATTTGCATTATCCAATATTATTTATTTATTTGTTTAATTAATTTTTTTTTTTTTTTTTTTTTTTTTTTTTTTTTTTTTTTTTTATAAGATACTATTTTTGATTTGATTTTGTTAATTAAATTCAATTTGATTTGGTTTGATTTGATTTGATTTGATTTGGTTGGGTTCGATTTGATTTGATTTAATTTGATTTGATTCGATTTGATTTGATTTGATTTACTTTTTTTTATGCAAAAATTGCGTTTTAAATATTTTCTTAATTTTTTAATTTTTTTAAAAAAAAAAAATTTCAAGTTTTTTTTTTTTAAAAATATTATTTTTTTTTTGTATTAAGATAATAAAAAGTAATTCAACTCAATTTGACTATGATTCTATGACGCTGACCCCTCAGATTTTTCAGTCAGTTAAAAAAACTTGAAATTTTCAGTTCTCTGTTAATTCATATTAATTTCTGTTTATAAAAATTACATATTATTTTAAATATATACTCCACATGTTTATAATTATTATTTTTTTTTTTTTTATTGGTAAAAAAAAAAAAAATAAAAAAATAAAAAAATTAACAGTTTATTTTAATAAACCTTAAATAATTTAAAATCATTAATAAAAAAATAAAAAAACAATACAGAGTTATATATCACAAATAATAATCAAATAATAATCAAAATAATATAAAATGGAATGTAAAGAAGACCTAACAATAGTTATTGATAATGGTTCTGGTATGTGTAAAGCTGGTTTTGCTGGTTATGATGCTCCACATGCAGTTTTTCCATCAATTGTTGGTCGTCCTAGACATACTGGTGTTATGGTTGGTATGGGTCAAAAGGATTCATATATTGGTGATGAAGCTCAATCAAAAAGGGATATTCTAAATCTTAAATTTCCAGTTGAGCGTGGTATTATTACCAATTGGAATGATATGGAAGAAATCTGGCATCATACTTTTTATAATGAACTTCGTGTTGCTCCAGAGGAACATCCAGTTCTCTTAACTGAACCGCCATTAAATTCAAAAGCAAATAGAGAGAAAATGCCTCAAATCATGTTTGAAACTTTCAATACTCCTGCAATGTATGTTGCAATTCAAGCTGTATTATCATTATATGCATCTGGTCGTGCAACTGGTGTCATTCTGGATTCAGGTGATGGTGTTTCTTATACTGTACCAGTTTATGAAGGTAATACATTTCCACTTTCAATTACACGTTTACATTTAGCTGGTGGTGATCTTACTGATTACATGAGTAGATTATTATACACTGATTGTGGTTACTACTTTTCAACAAAAGCTGAAAAAGAAATAGTTAAAGATATTAAAGAGAAATTAGCATATGTTGCATTGGATTTTGAAGCTGAAATGCAAACTGCAGCCTCATCGCCTTCATTAGAGAAATCATATAAATTACCAGATGGTCGAATGATCACAATTGGTAATGAACGTTTCCGTTGTCCAGAAGCACTTTTCCAACCATCATTATTGGCTATGGACTATGATGGTATTCATGAAACAACCTATAATTCAATCATGAAATGTGATGTTGATTTTCATAAAGATTTATATGGTAATGTTTTATTATCAGGTGGTTCAACTATGTTCCCAGGTATTGCAGATCGTATGAATAAAGAATTAACTGCACTTGCACCATCAACAATGAAAATTAAAATTATTGCACCACCAGAACGTAAATACTCTGCATGGATTGGTGGTTCAATTTTAGCCTCACTTTCAAGTTTCCAACCAAGGTGGATTTCAAAAGAAGAATATGACGAATCTGGTCCATCAATTGTTCACAGAAAATGTTGGTAATTTTTTAAAAGAAAAAAAAAAAAATACTATTTTTTTAATTAAATAAGAAATATATAAATGGTTGTTTAAAATTATTACCATGAATATTATAAGAATTACTATTTTTAAATATATAAACTGAGATGTAAATTAATAAAATAATTTATTTTGCCAGAATGTAATAATTATATCTCACTAATAAAAATATCCATATAAGGAAATATTAAAAAAAAAAAAAAAAAACAGAAAATTTACATTCATTTTTTTTATATTTTAAATCATTGATGATTTACACGTGCATTCTGAATATTTTCCTTGTTTTTTATTTTTTTTTTTTTTTTTTAATTATATAAAATTTTGTTTTTAAGTTTTTTTTTTTTTTTTAAGCAAAATATTTATTTTTCAAATTACAACATTATGACAACCAAAAGTGATTTCTATGGGGCTGACCCCTTAGATTTTTCAGTTATTTAAACTTAAAAAAACTTGAAATTTTTAATTTCTCTGTTACTTAATATTAATTTCATATTATTTTAAATATATATGTTCATTATTATTATTATTAAAAAAAAAAAAAATTAATTTTTTTAAAATAAACCTAAAATAATTTAAAATCATAAAAAACCAACAATAAGGAACATATATCAAATAATAATCAAAATAATATAAAATGGAATGCGAAGAAGTTCAAGCCATAGTTATTGATAATGGTTCTAGTGTGTGTAAAGCTGGTTTTGGTGGTGATGATGCTCCTCGTACAGCTTTCCCATCAATTGTTGGTCGTCCAAGATGTACTGGTTTTATAGTTGATATGGATAAAAAAGATTCATATTTTTGTAAAAAGAATTCGTGTTTTATGGGTCAAAAGGATTTATATATTGGTGATGAAGCTCAATCAAAAAGAGGTATTCTAAATGTTAAATATCCAATTGAACGTGGTATTATTACAAATTGGAATGACATGGAAGAAATCTGGTATCATACTTTTTATAATGAACTTCATGTTGCTCCAGAGGAACATCCAGTTCTCTTAACTGAACCACCATTAAATCCAAAAGCAAATAGAGAGAAAATGACTCAAATCATGTTTGAAACTTTCAAAACCCCTGCAATATATGTTGCCAATCAAGGTGTATTATCATTATATTCTACTGGTCTTACAACTGGTATCGTTATGAATTCGGGTGATGGTGTTTCTCATACTGTGCCAGTTTATGAAGGTTATATTTTACGTCAAGCAATTTTAAGTTTAGATTTAGCTGGTCGTGATCTTACTGATTACATGAATGAATTATTAACTGATCGTGGTTACTACTTTACAACAAAGGGTGAAAAAGAAATAGTTAGAGGTATTAAAGAGAAATTATCATATGTTGCATTAGACTTTGAAGCTGAAATGCAAATTGCCTCCGCATCGCCTGCATTAGAGAAATCATATGAATTACCAGACGGTCAAGTTATTACAATTGGTAATGAACGTTTCCGTTGTCCAGAAGCACTTTTCCGACCATATACTGGTATTCATGAAACAATCTATAATTCAATCATGAAATGTGATGATGATATTCGTAAAGATTTATTTGGTAGTGTTGTATTATCAGGTGGTTCAACTATGTTTCCAGGTATTGTAGATCGTATGAATAAAGAATTAACTGCACTTGCACCATCAACAATGAAAATTAAAATTATTGCACCACCAGAACGTAAATACTCTGTATGGATTGGTGGTTCAATTTTAGCCTCACTTTCAAGTTTCCAACCAAGGTGGATTTCAAAAGAAGAATATGACGAATCTGGTCCATCAATTGTTCACAGAAAATGTTTCTAAAAAAAAAAAAAAAAAAAAATTAGTTAAATTAATAAAATAAAATAAAAATTATAAAAACAAAAAAAAAAACAAAAAAAAAAAAAAAGTATGGTAAAATAAAAATAAAATAAAAATTATAAAAACAAAAAAAAAAAAAATTAAAAAAAAAAAAAAATAGAATTAGTTTCTTGTCGATAAAAGAAATAATCACTCATATAAATTTTTTTCACTAGTGACATAATTTTGGCTCTAGTTACGTAATATATTATAGTAAAGCATTCGCTGAAAAAAAAAAGGTTAAAAATTAAAAAATAAAACAAAAAAAAAAAAAAAACAAAAAACTAAAAGTCTAAAAGTATGTTTCGTTGAAAAAAAAAAATTTTGAGCAGATGATCATGATCTTTTTTTTTTTGATGACCATTTTTTAAAAATAAATAAAAAAAAAAATAGAGAAAAAAAGTATGGTTTTTATTTAATCACATAAATAGTTGTTGCATCATTGTTTTTTGTTTTTCTATTTTTATTTTTTTTTTTTTTTATTTTTTTTTTTTATTCCCACACAGAATAACGTCTATTCGTGTTTTTCTATTTTTATTTTTATTTTTTTTTTAATCAAAATTAAAATTATTTTTAAATCAATTTTAATTCGTAATTTCAAGATATAAGGAATATCCATATAAGGAAATATTGTAAAAATAAAATGGAAATTAATGTTCAAGCTATAGTTATTGATAATGGTTCTGATACGTGTAAAGCTGGTTTTGTTGGTGAAGAAGCTCCACATTCAGAGTTCCCATCGATTGTTGGTATTGATCAAAATGATTCATATGTTGGTAATGAAGCTCAATCAAAAAGAGGTATTCTAACTCTTAAATATCCAATTGAACGTGGTATTATTACCAATTGGGATGATATGGAAAAAATCTGGCATCATGCTTTTTATAATGAACTTGGTGTTGCTCCAGAGGAAAATATAGTAGTTTTATCTGAATCACCATTAAATCCAGAAGAAAATAGAGAGAAAATGGCTCAAATCATGTTTGAAACTTTCAAAACTCCTGCAATATATGTTGAAAACCAAGCTGTATTTTCGATTTATAATTCTGGTCGTATGACTGGTATCGTTCTGGATTCAGGTGATAGTGCTTCTCATGTTGTACCAGTTTATGAAGGTCTTGCATTGCCACATGCGACTTCAAGTTTAGGTTTTGCTGGTTGTGATCTTACTGATCAAATGAGTTTATTATTAAATGATCTTGGTTACAACCTTGAAAGAGAAATAGTTAGAGATATTAAAGAGAAACTATCATATGTTTCATCAGATTTTTCATGGGAAATTAACGATCCATCAACATTAGGGAAATCATATGAACTACCAGACGGTCAAGTTATTACAATTGATAAAGAACTTTTTGCTTGCCCAGAGGTACTTTTCCTCCCATATGCATTTTTTGGTACGAACCTTGATGGTATTGACAAAGCAATCTATAATTCAATCATGAAGTGTAATGATGATATTCATAATGATTTATATGGTAATGTTGTATTATCAGGTGGTTCAACTATGTTCCCAGGTATTGAATATCGTATGTATAAAGGATTAACACAACTTGCACCATCAACAACGGAAATTGTAATTAATGCAGAACCAGATCGTAAGAACTCTGTATGGATTGGTGGTTCAATTTTAGGCTTAGTTCCAAATTTCCAAGAATTGTGTATTGACAAAGAAGATTATGATGAATATGGTCCATCGTTTGTGAACTTAGTAAAAAGTTTTAGAGAACAAAATCACCAAAATTATTATGGTGAAAATTAACCAAAAAAAAAAAAAAAAAAAAAAAAAAAAAAAAAAAAAAATTCAATTCCAGTTTTCTTCAAATTTTATTCTTAAAAATTATTTTTAAAATTATATTATTAATAAAAATGTTATAAATTTATGGGAAAATATTATATTAATTTTTTTTGTTTTGGTAATAATAATTTTTTTTTTTTTTTTTTTTTTTTTTTTTTTTTTTTTTTTTTTTTTTTATTTTTTTTTTTTTTTTTTTTTTTTTGTATAAATAATTATTTTTTAAATGAAAAAAAAAAATAAAAAAACTTTAAAAAATAAACAATAATTTATATATTCAAATAATAATCAAAATAATAAAAAAAAAAAAAATGGAAAGTGAAGATGTTCAAGCTTTATTTTTTTTTTTTTTTCTTAGTTTATCAATTATCTACTATTTTTAAATATATAAACTGAGATGTATATTAATAAAATAATTTATTTTGCCAGAATGTAATAATTATATCTCACTAATAAAAATATCCATATAAGGAGAATGTAATTATATAAAATTTTGTTTTTAAGTTTTTTTTTTTTTTTAAGCAAAATATTAATTTTTCAAATTACAACATTATGACAACCAAAAGTGATTTCTATGGGGCTGACCCCTTAGATTTTTCAAATCTAGAAGCACTTTTCCGACCATCATTATTGGCTATGGGCTGTGGTGGTATTCATGAAACAATCTATAATTCAATCATGAAATGTGATTATGATATTCGTAAATATTTATTTGGTAGTGTGGTATTATCAGGTGGTTCAACTATGTTTCCAGGTATTGCAGATCGTATGAATAAAGAATTAACTGCACTTGCACCATCAACAATG
Organism: Dictyostelium discoideum AX4; assembly: GCF_000004695.1. Lineage (NCBI taxonomy): Eukaryota > Evosea > Eumycetozoa > Dictyosteliales > Dictyosteliaceae > Dictyostelium > Dictyostelium discoideum. The sequence goes on from NC_007091.3 coordinate 2,882,307, forward strand.
AAAATTAAAATTATTGCACCACCAGAACGTAAATACTCTGTATGGATTGGTGGTTCAATTTTAGCCTCACTTTCAAATTGTCAAGAAATGTGGATTTCAAAAGAAGAATATGACGAATCTGGTCCATCAATTATTCACAGAAAATGTTTCTAAAAAAAATAGTTAAATTAATATAATAAAATAAAAATTATAAAAACAAAAAAAAAAAAACAAAAAAAAAAATTAAAAAAAAAAAAAAAATCATTTTTGAAACAAAAAATAGAATTAGTTTCTTGTCGATAAAAGAAATAACCACTCATATAAATTTTTTTCACCAATGACATAATTTTGGCTCTATTTACGTAATATACCATTAAAGCATTCGCTGAAAAAAAAAAAGGTTAAAAAATAAAACAAAAAAAAAAAAAAAAACAAAAAAACTAAAAGTCTAAAAGTATGGTTGGTTGAAAAAAAAAAATTTTGAGCAGATGATCATGATCTTTTTTTTTTGGTGGTCATTTTTTAAAAATAAATAAAAAAAAAAAATAGAGAAAAAAAGTATGGTTTTTATTTAATCACATAAATAGTTGTTGCATCATTGTTTTTTGTTTTTCTATTTTTATTTTTATATTTTTTTTTTTTTTTTATTCCCACACAGAATAACGTCTATTCGTGTTTTTCTATTTCTATTTTTATTTTTTTTAAAATCAAAATTAAAATTATTTTTAAATCAATTTTAATTCGTAATTTCAAGATATAAGGAATATCCATATAAGGAAATATTGTAAAAATAAAATGGAAATTAATGTTCAAGCTATAGTTATTGATAATGGTTCTGATACGTGTAAAGCTGGTTTTGTTGGTGAAGAAGCTCCACGTTCAGAGTTCCCATCGATTGTTGGTATTGATCAAAATGATAAAGATTCATATGTTGGTAATGAAGCTCAATCAAAAAGAGGTATTCTAACTCTTAAATATCCAATTGAACGTGGTATTATTACCAATTGGGATGATATGGAAAAAATCTGGCATCATGCTTTTTATAATGAACTTGGTGTTGCTCCAGAGGAAAATATAGTAGTTTTATCTGAATCACCATTAAATCCAGAAGAAAATAGAGAGAAAATGGCTCAAATCATGTTTGAAACTTTCAAAACTCCTGCAATATATGTTGAAAACCAAGCTGTATTTTCGATTTATAATTCTGGTCGTATGACTGGTATCGTTCTGGATTCAGGTGATAGTGCTTCTCATGTTGTACCAGTTTATGAAGGTCTTGCATTGCCACTTGCGACTTCAAGTTTAGGTTTTGCTGGTTGTGATCTTACTGATCAAATGAGTTTATTATTAAATGATCTTGGTTACAACCTTGAAAGAGAAATAGTTAGAGATATTAAAGAGAAACTATCATATGTTTCATCAGATTTTTTATGGGAAATTGACGATCCATCATTAGAGAAATCATATGAACTACCAGACGGTCAAGTTATTACAATTGGTAAAGAACTTTTAGCTTGCTCAGAGGGACTTTTCCTCCCATATGTATTTTTTGGTACGAACCTTGATGGTATTGACAAAGCAATCTATAATTCAATCATGAAATGTGATGTTGATATTCATAATGATTTATATGGTAATGTTGTATTATCAGGTGGTTCAACTATGTTCCCAGGTATTGAATATCGTATGTATAAAGAATTAACACAACTTGCACCATCAACAACGGAAATTGTAATTAATGCACCACCAGAACGTAAGAACTCTGTATGGATTGGTGGTTCAATTTTAGGCTTAGTTCCAAATTTCCCAGAATTGTGTTTTGACAAAGAAGATTATGATGAATATGGTCGGTTGTGAACTTAGTAAAAAGTATAAGAGAAGAAATTCAGATAACAAACACAAATTCACAGTTAAAAAAATAAAATAAAAAAATAAAAAAATAAAAAAATAAATAATAAAATTTAATAAAATAAATTAAATAAACTATTTTTTAGGTTCTTTTGATTTATTTTTTGTAATTTTATTTTATTTTTATTTTATAATTTTATACAAATTTTAAATAATTTCAAAAAAAAAAAAATAAAAAAAAAAATTCAATTCCAGTTTTCTTCAAATTTTATTCTTAGAAATTATTTTTAAAATTATATTATTAATAAAAATGTTATAAATTTATGTGAAAATATTATATTTATTTTTATTTGTTTTGTTATTATTATTTTTTTTTTTTTTTTTTTTTTTTTTTTTTTTTTTTTTTTTTTTTGTATAAATAATTATTTTTTAAATGAAAAAAAAAAATAAAAAACTTTAAAAAATAAACAATAATTTATATATTCAAATAATAATCAAAATAATAAAAAAAAAAAAAAATGGAAAGTGAAGATGTTCAAGCTTTAGTTATTGATAATGGTTCTGGTATGTGTAAAGCTGGTTTTGCTGGTGATGACGCTCCACGTGCAGTTTTCCCATCTATTGTTGGTCGTCCTAGATATACTGGTGTTATGGTTGGTATGGGTCAAAAAGATTCATATATTGGTGATGAAGCACAATCAAGAAAAGGTATTTTAACACTTAAATATCCAATTGAACATGGTATTGTTACCAATTGGGATGATATGGAAAAAATCTGGCATCATACTTTTTACAATGAACTTCGTGTTGCTCCAGAGGAACATCCAGTTCTCTTAACTGAAGCTCCATTAAATCCAAAAGCAAATAGAGAGAAAATGACTCAAATCATGTTTGAAACTTTCAACACTCCAGCAATGTATGTTGCCATTCAAGCTGTGTTATCATTATATGCATCTGGTCGTACAACTGGTATCGTTATGGATTCAGGTGATGGTGTTTCTCACACTGTACCAATTTATGAAGGTTATTCATTACCACATGCAATTTTACGTTTGGATTTAGCAGGTCGTGATCTTACTGATTACATGATGAAAATCTTAACTGAACGTGGTTACTCATTTACAACAACTGCTGAAAGAGAAATAGTTAGAGATATTAAAGAGAAATTAGCATACGTTGCATTGGATTTTGAAGCTGAATTGCAAACTGCAGCCTCATCGTCTGCATTAGAGAAATCATATGAACTACCAGACGGTCAAGTTATCACAATAGGTAATGAACGTTTCCGTTGTCCAGAGGCACTTTTCCAACCATCATTTTTGGGTATGGAATCTGCTGGTATTCATGAAACGACATATAACTCAATCATGAAATGTGATGTTGATATTCGTAAAGATTTATATAGTAATGTTGTATTATCAGGTGGTTCAACTATGTTCCCAGGTATTGCAGATCGTATGAATAAAGAATTAACTGCACTTGCACCATCAACAATGAAAATTAAAATTATTGCACCACCAGAACGTAAATACTCTGTATGGATTGGTGGTTCAATTTTAGCCTCACTTCCAACTTTCCAACAAATGTGGATCTCAAAAGAAGAATATGACGAATCTGGTCCATCAATTGTTCACAGAAAATGTTTCTAATTTTAAAAGAAAAAAAAAAAACAACGTTGTTGGAAATTCCTTTACCAACATAGTTAAATAAAATAAAATTAAATAAAAATTATAAAATAAAAAACAAAAAACAAAAAACTAAAAACCAAAGTATGATATGTTTTAAAAAAAAAAAAAAAAAGTCTAAACTTTACAACTAAAGTAAAAAAAAAAAAAAAAAAAAAAACCCATGGTGTTGGAAATTCCAAGACCAAATCATAATAAACATATTGTGTGAGATTAAAAAAAAAAAAAAAAAAGGTATACTTTTTGGTTAATTGAATAAATAGTAGTATTTTTTTTTTTTTTTTTTTTTTAATCCCACAGAATAATGTCTGAATCAAACCAATAAAAAATTTTTATCGTATATTTTTGAGTTCTATTTTTAAAAACTAAATTGATTTTAAAAATAAATTAAATCATTGTTAATATTAAAAAAAAAAAAAAAAAAATGAAAAATAAAATTATAATATTTTTTTTTAAAGAAAATAATAAATATTAGATTTAATTAAAAGTAAATAATAGTTAGTTTTTTGGGTAATAACTAAGTTGGATTTTCAAGTAATTTAAAAAAAAAAAAAAAAATTAAAAAAATATAATAAAATAATAAAGAAAACTTTTTTAAAAAACTTTTAATGATTTAAATAATAAACTTATTATTTTTTGTAATTTAATTTTATTTTTTTTTTTATTTTTATAATTTTAAACAAATTTTACATTTAATTTCAAAAAAAAAAAAAAAAAAAAAAAAAAAAAAAAAAAAAAAAAAAAAAAAAAAAAAAAAAAAAAATCCATTTCCTTTTTTTTCAAATTTTATTTTTGGAAATTATTTTATATTATATTTTTAAAAAGAGGTTATAAATTTATGTAAAAATATTATTTTTTATTTTTATTTGGTTTTTTTTTTTTTTTTTTTTTTTTTTGAATAAATAATTTTTATTAAACTAAAAAAAAAAATAAAACATTAAAAAAATAAACAATAATTTATGTATCTAAATAATATTAAAAAAAAAAATGGAAAGAGAAGAAGTTCAAGCTATAGTTATTGATAATGGTTCTGATATGTGTAAAGCTGGTTTTGCTGGTGATGATGCTCCACGTGCAGTTTTCCAATCAATTGTTGGTCGCCCAAGATATACCGGTGTTATGGATGTTATGGGTCAAAAGGATTCATATATTGGTGATGAGGCTCATTCGAGAAAAGGTTTTTTAACTCTTAAATATCCAATTGAACGTGGTATTGTTACCAATTGGGATGATATGGAAGAAATCTGGCATCATACTTTTTATAATGAACTTGGTGTTGCTCCAGAGGAACATCCAGTTCTCTTAACTGAACAACCATTAAATCCAAAAAAAAATAGAGAGAAAATGACTCAAATCATGTTTGAAACTTTCAATACTCCTGCAATGTATGTTGCCATTCAAGCTGTATTATCACTTTATTCATCTGGTCGTACAACTGGTATCGTTATGGATTCAGGTGATGGTGTTTCTCATGCCGTATCGATTTATGAAGGTCATGCATTACCACATGCAATTTTACGTTTGGATTTAGCAGGTCGTGATCTTTCTGATTACATGATGAAAATCTTAACTAAACGTGGTTACTCATTTACAACAACTGCTGAAAAAGAAATAATTAAAGATATTAAAGAGAAATTATCATATGTAGCATTGGATTTTGATGCTGAGATGCTAACTGCAGCCTCGTCAACAACATTAGAGAAATCATATGAATTACCAGACGGTAAAGTTATTACAATTGGTAATGAACGTTTCCGTTGTCCAGAGGCACTTTTTCAACCATCATTATTGGCTATGGAATCTGCTGGTATTCATGAAACAATCTATAATTCAATCATGAAATGTGATGTTGATATTCGTAGATATTTATTTGGTAATGTTATATTATCAGGTGGTTCGACAATGTTCCCAGGTATTGCAGATCGTATGAATAAAGAATTAACTGCACTTGCACCATCAACAATGAAAATTAAAATTATTGCACCACCAGAACGTAAATACTCTGTATGGGTTGGTGGTTCAATTTTAGCCTCACTTTCGAGTTTCCAAGAAATGTGGATTTCAAAAGAAGAATATAATGAATCTGGTCCATCAATTGTTCACAGAAAATGTTCTAATTATTTAAAATAAAAAAAAAATTATTTATATCAAATCTCTAAAATTATTATTATAAAATTATAATTAGTTTTAGTCATGTTAAGAAAATTAAAAAATAAAAAAAATAAAAAAATAAAAAAAATAAAAAAAATAAAAAAATAAAAAAAAAGTACTAAATTAAATAAATAATATAATATTGGTTTGTAAATTAAAAAGATAAATAAAATTTTTATATCTCTTTTATTTGTTTGAAAAAAAAAAAAAACGGTTTGGTGGTTATTTTTTTTACAGAAATGAAAAAAAAAAAAAATAGAAAAAAAAGGAATGATTTTCAACTAATTACATAAATAGTTGTATAATTATTTATTTTTTACAAATTTACCAAAAAAAAAAAAAAAAAAAAAAAAAGAATCAAAAAGCCAATTTCTTACTTCAAAGAAAATAATACCCTAAACAAATATTTTCGAGCATCATTGGCGACAATAGCATCATTATTGATTTTCTAAAATATCCAAAAAAAAAAAAAAAAATTAAAAAATAAATAAAAAAAATAAAAATTAAAAAATTAATTTCTCAGATATTTTTTAAAATTTCATAAACGTTTCATTCCATTTATGTCGCCTCGCACAGAACAGTGTAATGTACGTTTTTGTTCAAAACCTCAAGGTTGACTTTGATTAATTATTATTGATTTTTTTAATTTCTGGTAATTGTCGAAAAGTCTTTGAATCGATAACTTATTAATAAAAAAAAAAAAAAAAAAAAATAAATAAAAAAAAAAGTTAAAAATAAATTTTTTAATTAAAAAAAAAAAAAAAAAAAAAAAAAAATCTAATCACATTTTTTAACCTCCATACTTTCACACACATAAAATTCAAATAAATATAAATATATCTATAATTTTTATATATATATATTTTTAAACTTTATTTTTTTTATATAATAACAAAATTTTTATTTATTTATTTAATTTTAATAATAACAATTAAAAAATGATTGAAGGTAGTGGTAGTAAAACTCCAAAGAGAAACTCTGATGAAATTTCAGTCAAGAGTTTAAGTATTCATGAAGCCAATACATTATCATCTGAACATGAACATGAAAGTGGAAATGAAGAATTAACCCTCAGTCAAATTGTTATTAGATCAGACTTTGCCAATGAATCCTCTGAAAGACAATCAAAGATCATTTTGGATAGATTCAATCAAGGTATTGGTAAAAACTCTGCATTTACAGATTCACCAGCACTTGGTCGTGGTCTTTCACGTGTTGATGTTAGTTATTTTGTTATGGGTCATCGTAATCAAGTTGCAGAGTTATATGATCCACGTGGTCAACGTTTCAGTACTGTATTAACACCAGATCCAACTGTTAACATTAAATACGTTGGTCCAGTTTCAAAGACTGCACACTACTTTGGTGCCTATGGTAAACATGTCTTAAACGTTCCAGCTGGTCATTATGCTAAAGCATTCTCAAAGAATAGACCAGTTCTCTATGGTGAAGGTCCACATGTTATCATTGATCCAACTTTCCAATTTGATGAAAATAATGGTTTTGTTAATCAACAAGAACCATTCATTGAACATTCAACTATTAATATTCTTAGAATTCCAGCTGGTAAAGTAAGTAAAAATTTTAAAAATAAATTAAAATAATAATAATAATAATAATAATAATTAATAATATTTTAATTATTTAATTTTTTCAGATTGCAAAAGTTTGGATTGGTACTCAACCACATATTTTAGAATCACGTCGTGATCCATATGTTTTTGTTGATGCTCAATTTAAATTAGTTTCACCTGATGGTGCAAAAAAAGCACAACTTTTTGAAAGTTCATCTTGTACCTTTGTTGAACATGGTTCAATTAAACGTATTATTCCACATGTATGTATAATAATTTTTTAAAAAAAAAAAAAGTTTAAATTAAAAAAATATGTTAATTTTATTTATTTTATTTTAATTAGACTGGTGAAGTTGCAATTACATATAATAATGGTATTTTAACAATTATTCCAACACCAAAAGATGGTAAACCAGTTATTATTGATTCACCAACTCATAACTTTGAAGGTTTTATTAGTACAAGTTTACAAACTTGTTTATTCCCATCAAAGGAAACTAAACAACAAGCATTGGCAGATAACAAATCAGCATTGGCAGATGAAATTAATTTAAAGATTTTCCAAACCAGAGATTCACTTCGTGTTGGTGTTGTATTGGTAGTTGCATTTAAAATTGTTGACCCAGAACTAGCAATTACTAAACTTGGTAAAGAGGGTATTATCAATCATATTGAGAATGTTTCATTCGCTGATATGGGTAAAGCAATTCAATTGAGTACTTTACAAGAGATTATGTATTTCAATAGTATTAAACCAGGTCAAGCCACCAATGATGATAGTGTTCAAACCATTCAAGATCGTGTAAAGAGTCATTTGGCTAGAGATTTATTCGATTATGGTGTTGAGTTATCACGTTTACAAATTGAAACTATGAAAGTTTTAGATACTGAAATCGCAAAGAAACTCGCTGGCCAATCTGTCACCTCTGCAGAGTTTACCACTAAACAAGCAACCCTTGTCAAAGAGTATGATATTAAAACCACTGAAGCTCGTCTCAAGGCTGAAACTGATAATATCGCTTTGGAACAAAGAAATAAAGCTATCATCTCTGAATCTCAAGCTAAATTATCCTCTGCTCAAAGAGAAGCTGAATCTTTACTCATCACTGCTGAGGCTCAAAAGAAAGCTTCTGAATTACAAGGTGAACTCTACACTAAATATCCAATTCTTGCTGAAATCGAATTGGCTAGAATTAAAGCTGAAGCCCTCAAAAATGCCACCCTTTACATCACTCCTCAAGATGCTGGTGCTTTCATGAATTCTCCATTGGTTTATTTCGATAAAATGATGAATGCTAATAATACTATTCAACAAAAAAAGAATTAAAATATTTTAATTTAAAACATTAAGAATTAAAAAAAAAAAAACAAAAAAAAAAAAAAAAACAATACTTTTATTGTTTCATAATTTTCCAAACATTTGTATTTTAAAAAAAAATAAAAAAAAAAAAAAAATTTCAATCTTTTTTTTTAAAACTATTTCTGGTTTCCTTTTTTAAGCTTGGTTTTTTGTTTTTATTCTTTTTTTTTTTTTTTTTTTTGTTTTTAACAATGATTTAATTTAATTTATTTTAATATGAATTTAGATAAGAGCGCAAAATGATATAAAAAATGAATGCAAATCATTCTATTTTTTTTTTTTTAAGAATTTAGTTATTTATCATTCATTTTTTAAAAAAAAAAAAAATTAATATTAATTGTGAAAAATATAAAAAATAAGATGGAGTGGATTTCCAAAAAAAAACACTTTTTTCTGAAAATGGACAAAGGTAAAACGACATTTTTATTTAATTTTTTAATTATATAAAGGGAATTTAAATTAAAAAAAAAAAATATATTAAACGGTTGTTAGAATTTGGAATTTTAAAATTTCTAGGAATCCATTAATTTTGCGCCTTTTTTATTTTTTTTTTGAATTTTTATTTTTTTTCAATTTTTTTTATTTATTTATTTTTTTTTTTTATTTTTTTTATTTTTATTTTTTTTTCTCATTTTTAATCCATACACATACATTCATTTTATTTAAATAAAAAAATATAAAATAAAAAAAAAAAACCGAATTTTAAATTTGTATATATATAAAAAATAAATAAAAAATAAAAAAAAAATAAAAAAAATGTCAATTAATCGTGGATGTTTAACAAATATTATTAACGTTGACCAAACTAAACGTTTTCAAAATATTGATTGTAGAGTTCAAGTTATAAAAACAAAACAATCTTCAAGTAATAATTTAGAAATTCATTTATCAGATCAAGATCATATTTTTGTTGGTATTTCAAAGACTGATCCATCAAATATTCCAATCAATTCAATTGTTAACCTAAGTGATTTCTCTATAAACTTTCCAAAAAGATTCCTTAATATCGTTCAATTCAATGTTATCTCTCAAGAAAAAGAAATTAAAACCGCACAAGGTAAAGCTTTAACATATCACTCAGTATATAAAAAAACAGATGGCAATAGTCAAAACAGTAATCAACCACAACCACAACAACAACAACAACATCAACAACAACAACAACCAAGAGCAAATACAACAATGGGCTCAAATAGTGGAATTGCATCAAGAGGTAATCCTTTAGCAAATCAAAGAAATCAAGCAGGTGCAATTAGATCAAATAATAATTTTGGTGGTAATAGTAATAATAATAATAATAACAATTATAATAACAACAATAATAATAATAATAATAATAGTGGTGGTGGTTCAAATAATTTTTATGCAGATTTATCAACACAACCAATTACAGATATTGAAAGTATAGCACCTGGTATGAATGTTCAATTTACAATCAGAGCAATGGTTAGAAATAAACAACCATTAAAAAGTTGGAATAAGGGAGCCAATGGTGAAGGTAAACTTTTTAGTATGGAATTGGTAGATAGTACTGGTGAAATTAAATGTGCTTGTTTCTCTGATAGTTCAAATCCAAACAACTTTATCAATGCACTCTATGATTGCTTTGAAAATGGTAAAGTCTATTTCATTCAAAGATTCTTTGTTAAAAGTGCAAACAAATTATACAATACACTCTCACATCAATCTGAACTCAGTATCAACTCTGAATCAAGAGTAATGATTAGTCCAGATCAAACCCAATTCACTCCACATTATAATTTCAAAAAGATTGCTGATATTGAAAACTTGGAAAAGAACGACACTGTCGATGTTATTGGTGCCATTACAAACATTGATCCAATCGCCAATCTCACTAGCAAACAAGGTAAAGAATTCACCAAATTTGGTATCACCATCGCCGATGACACCAATGCCAGTATCAATGTCGTTTTTTGGAATGAAAAAGCCACTGAAGTTGCACCTCAAGTAAAGGTTGGTGATATCATTGCAATGAAGGGTGTAAAAGTTTCCGATTTCTCTGGTAGAACACTCTCTTATAGTTTTGGTTCATCCTTTGGATTGAATGATGAACAACTTCAAGAAACCAGTAATCTTCGTGCACATTTACAAAACTTTGATGTCAATTCTCTTCAATCACTTACCATTGCAAGTTCCTACACCCAAAGTTCCTATGAACAAGTTAATCTTCCAATCTTTTTAATCAGAACCATCTCTGAAGGTTCACCACTCTTCATTTCAGATCCAAAAACAAATAAAAAACTCTATCGTACAATCGGTCAATTCCAACGTGTCGTTCCTTTAAGTCAAGCTGGAGAGATGGACAAAGGTGATGAAATCTCTTCCAAAATGGAATGGAAATATAAAGCATGCAAAAAATGTAAAAAATCTTGTCCAGAAGGTAGTTGCCCACAATGTGGTTCAGATGATTGGGAATATGCTTATCGTATGAGTTTGAAATTATCCGATGGTGATGATGCAATCAGTGTTGAGGTAATGGGTAAAACTGGTGATAGATTATTTGGTAAAAGCGCTGCAGAATTATATCAAATGAATCAAGAACAAATCAATGAAATCTTTAACACTGTACTTAGTAACAATTATGTTGTTTCACTTGCCCCAAGCTCTTATATGGGTAGCAATGGTCAAACTTACAACAGATTCAATGTCTATGATTTTGCAAATCTCTATGATACACCAAACAAACTAGTTTCTGGTCCAAATCCAAATGCTCCAAATCAATTCCAAAATTATATTGAAAGTAGTTTTAATGATTGTAGATTATTTAATGAATAAATAAATAAATAAATAAATTATATAAAAATAAAAAATAATAAAAAATATAATATTTTTTTTTTTTTTTAATTAAATTATTTTATATAAATCAACTTTCAAATTATTCTAATTTCTAATTAATTTTAGTTTATTTTTTAATTTGATAAATATATATATTTTTTTATTTTTTTTTTTTTTTATTTATATATTTTTTTTTTTTTTTTTTTTTTTTTTGAAAGAAATCATTTAACTCATTCGCCCATTAAAGTATTAATTTAATGTTGAGATGCTCTGATTGCTTCTAAAATTTCATCTTTAGCTTTTTGAATTTCCTTTCTAACTTCAGTTAAAATTTCTTCTTTGAGTGATTGTAAATCTTCATTGGCTACAGTTGATGGGAGTGGAGCTGATAAGGATGGTGAAGGTGGTTTGTTTGCAGCAGCTGTTTTAGTTGCTGGTTTACTGAATGATTGTGGTGGTTTGAAAGATGTTGATGATGGGGTTGGTGCTGGAGTTGGTGCTGGAGTTGGTGCTGGAGTTGGTGCTGATGATTCTTCTTTTGGTTGAGATGCTGCTGCCTTCATTTTGGCTCTCTTGGCCATAACTTCGGCCATTAAATCACCACCGCCACCACCACCGCTAGATTTTGGAGCTGGTGCTGGTGTTGAACCGCCTGATGATGGCTCTGATCCAGCATTGCTGGCAGCTGAATTTGCAGATGGTGTGGTTTTTGTTGGTACACCAGCGCTTTTATCAACTGTAACTGTCTTTTTAAGTCCACCCTTTGAGAAATTTTCAATTGAACCTAAAAGGGCATTTCTTCCAGTACCGCCACCTGCGGCTGGTGGTTTTGGAGCTGGTGGTGGTGGTGGTGGACCTGGTGGTTTTGGTGGAGCTGGTGGGGCAGCTGGTGGAGCTGGAGCTTGTGGAGCAGCAGCTGGTGCTTGTGGTGGTGCGACTGGTGCTTGTGGTGCAACTGGTTTAGCGATAACGGTGGATGGTGGTCTTTGTGGTGGTTGTTGTGGTTGTGGTGGTTGTTGTGGTTGTGGTTTTGGTACTTGTGGTGGTGGTTGTTGTGGACCACCTTTGAGGGATCTTAAAACATTTTCAAAACCTCCACCAAAGGTATCTGCATCTTGTTTACTTGTAAAGTTGATACCAAAATGAGTACGTTGATCAGTGAATTGATGGAAAATTTCAGAGGCTCTACTATAGACAACTTCACTCTTTACTGCAAAATTAATTAAAAAGTTATTTGGATCATCACCTGCTCTACCAATTACTCTGTAAGTGTTTGCGCCTGAATTAAAATACATTTGAAGTGTGGCTGGTACATTTGATGATGGTACCCAATTTCTAGTTTGTGGACTGTATGTAAAAACTTGTCCTGTTGCATTAAAAATTGCTGTTTCACTATAAAGAATTTATTTTAAAAAAATAAAATTTTTTTTTTTTTTTTTTTTTTATTATCATTAATATCTTTTTTTTTTTTTGGTTTTTGGTTTTTTTTTTTGATTACCACAAAAAAAAAAAATTCTATTAAAAAAAAAAAACTTACCTCATTGTTGATTACTATATATATTATTAAAAAAAAAAAAAAACTTTTTTTTTTTTATTTATTTAATAAAGGGAAAAAAAAAATGACTATTATTAATACAAATCCAAATACAATTTATTTTATTTTTTTTTTATAAAAAAAATAATTTTAGGGGGAACTTTAAATAAAAATCCAAAAAACTGTGTGTTGTGAAATTATATTTTTTTTTTTCTTTTTTTTTTTTTTTTGTGTGGATGGATGTTAATATGATTTTTTAAAAAATATATAATTTGGGAAAAAAAAAAAATATATATATAAAAAATATGTAAATATATTGGATTGAATAACACAACAACAAAGTTTTATAATTTATTAAAAAATAAAAAAAAAAAAAAATTTAAAAAAAAAAAAAGAAAATTAAAAAAAAAAAATTAAATAAAAAAAAAAAAAAAATAAAAAAAAAAAAATTTGGGGTTGAGCAAACAGTTTGGTTTTGTTTGAAAAAAAAAAAAAAATAATAAAAAAAAAAAAATTGATCGAGATTGTGTGTTAATAACTGCGCGATATTTTATCACATTTCTATGGGAAGCTTATCAGATTTACATTGTTGTTATTATTGGATAAATAATTCTTAATTTTTTGTTTTTTTATAAAAAAAAAAAAAGGCGAATGTTTTTTTTTTTCCTTCTTTAATATTCTTTTTTCCATTTTAATAATTTAAATTTTATAAATAAATGAACAAAAAATAAAAAAAAAAAAAAAATAAAAAAAAAATAAAAAACATTGTTTTTGATTAAAAAAGAAAAAAAAAAAAAAAGTTATTTATTTTTTTATTATTATTAATATTATTTTTAAATTTTATTTTTAGTTTAAATAATTTTATTTTTTTAATTTTTTATTTCTATAATGTTTAAATTCTTGAAAGATACCAGCAATGATTGGGAAACAAACTGGTACGAATAGTGGAGTATAAACAGCATACTTATGTTCATCAGGGAAATATAATTGAGAAAGCATATTCTTATCAAAGAAAGCGGATTCAGAAGAGGCTAATGATTGCTTTGATGCTTGTAATGCACAATTATAATCAGATTGTTCAAGACATTGATGTGCACGACCTAAAGATTCGATTGCTACTTTTACTTGATCACGAATATTATCCAAAACCAACATATTTGGTAAACTTTCAATCAATGAACTTAAACTATATAATGTTGATATTGATACATTGATATTCTCTGCTGTATATCTCTTTATGGTTGAATCAATTTCATCATTACTTAAAATAATATCTTTTTCTAAATATTTCTTTTCTTTTTTTTCATTATTTTTGTTGTTGTTTTTATTATTTTCATTATTGATACCTAATAATTCTTTTAATTGATATTTAAATGAAACCATTTGATCCTCTAATTCATTTGTTAAATCAATTGGACCATTATTATTTTTATTTTTATTATTATTTACATTATGAATTATAATACCGCCCCATTGTGGAATTAAAAATGAATTACTATCTAATAATAATAATAATAATAAAAAAAAAAAAAAAAAAAAAAAAAAAAAAAAAAAAGAATTAATAAAGGGTATTATAAATTTTTTTTTTTTTTTTTTTTTTTTTTTTTTAACACAAAACAAAATTAAAAAAAAAAAAAACATACTTTGATTTGAACGAATATATAATGGTGATTGAGTTGTTTTTGGTATGTATATGATAAAATTTAAAGTTGGTTGATTTGTAGATGGAGTATCTAATTGCCATTCATTTGGATTGATATACTCTGAAAGGAATGCAGATGGAATATAATAACTATTCTCTTTTGAATCATAAAGTGGTGATTTTAAAAGTGTTGCATAATGTGAAATTTTAGATTGAACTGTAAAATTTGCAATATCTGATATTTGCTCAATAAATGGTTGAATATATTCTATATAAATTTTTAATTATTATGAATTATGAATTATTATTAATTATTATTATTTTTATTTTTTAATCTTTTTTTTTTCAAATGTATAATTATTTAGTATTTACTATTTGAAAGGTAAGGGAAATCCCATTTTGGTATGATATCAGATGGATCAGAATTTAATAATGTAAATGATAAACTATATTCTGTTGCTGTTTTAACTTCAATATCATGTTGAATTGGTCCAACTTGATTAAAGAGTTGTTTAAATAATGGCCATTTGCTTTGTGTGATATTATCTTTTAACTAATTAGTATTATTTATTGATATTAGTATATGTGGTAAAAGTTTTTATTATTCTCTTTTTTTTTTTTAT
>NC_007091.3:2902498-2912498 GCF_000004695.1 Dictyostelium discoideum AX4
TTTTATTTTTTTTATTATTATTATTATTATTATTATTATTATTTTTATCAGAGTTATTCTTAATATCCTTTTTATGTTTTTTATTATTTTTATCTTTTTTGTGATTTTCATGATTTGGTTTATCTTTAAATTGGGGAGAGTCTGGATTTAAATGATTGTATATATCTTGTGCTAATTGACCTTTTGGATTTTTAAAAATTGGTGCTTCATTTTGATCAATGTCTTTGGATGGTACACATTTTGATTCATATTTGCAACATGGATTATTTTCAGTTTCACATTTTTTATGTAATTTTTCATCAACACATTTAAATCCTTTTTGGCATTTTGAATATTTACATTTATATACTTGTAAAAAAAAAAATAAAAAAATAAAAAAATAATATTTGTTTGGTTAATATGAAATAATATAAAAAAAAAACAAATTAAAAAAACTTACAATTTGGTTTAAAATATTCTGAATCTAAATCAAGTTCTGGTACACATGATGTATTAAATCTTAAAATTGATTTCTTCTTTTTTAAACACCATTCATGACTACTGGATGGTGGTGATTTCTTTAAAATATTTTTATTTGAAAAAACATCATCAGTTTGTGATTCACAGTACTTACTTGATATTGGTAGACACATTAAAAAATCTTTTTCACAGCATGAATTAACATTACTTAAAAAACATTTATCTTTATTTTTAATACATTCATCTTGTTGTAAATGTAAACAATCTATTGATATATATATATTTAAAATTTATTTTATAAGGATATTCTTAAAAATTAAAATAATTAAATAAATATTTATAAAATACTTACTTATTTTTTTAGATTCTACATTTAAAAATAAAAATGATATCAAAACTATTTGAATAATAGTTTGGATTTTCATTTTTTTTTTTTTTTTTTTTTTTTTTTTTTTTTCTATAAATTTTATTTTTAATACTATTATTATTGTTATTATTTATTTTATTTAAATGATTGATTATTAAAATAATTGTTTTTTTTTTTATTATTTTTTTTTTAAAGAAAAAGGAATTCAATTTAAATACAAAAAAAAAACAAAAAAAAATAAAATAACAATTAAAAAAATAATAAAAATAATTATTTTAATTTTTTTTATTGTAATTATTTCTCCATTTTATTCATAAATCATTTGCGAAATGGGTGAATTTACATCATTCCATTTATTATTGCAGAAAAACAATGTATCATTATATATAGATGGTGGCTGAAGAAAAAAAAAAATAATTTAACCACACACTTTCACACTCCCACTTCTACTACCATATTTATTTTTTCGCCCAATATACAAAAACAACAAAAATTCCTTCAAACACACTCACATATAATCAAGAGGAATCAAAAATTTCATAAAGCAAATAATTGTCATCATCATTCCTTTTTTTATTACAAAAAATTATAAATTAAAAAAATAATCAATAATATTTTATCTTAATAAATCTATATCTACTCACTAAAAATTTGACAACGACACATTATTGTGTTTTTTATTTTAAAAAAAAAAAATTCACAATTCACACATTGTTAGTTTGAATAGATAATAGATTGCAAAAAAAAAAAAAAAAAAAAAAACAATAAATAAAATAAATAAATATTAATTTTTAAAATAATTTAAAGATTTAAATATTACAAGTAATTAGCTAATTTATAACAATTGGAATTTATAATTTATAATTTAATAGAAAAAAAGAAAAAGTGTTTCCTTTTTTTTTGAAACTGTTTTTTATACAAATAATGTATTTTTTTATTTTTTTATTTTTTTTATTTTTTTTTTTTCGATATATTTATTATACAGGTTCGGTTTTTTTTTATTTATTTATTTATTTATTTAAAAAACCAAAAAAAAACAAAAATATTTTTGTATTTGTGGTGGTATGTGTATGTATTTCTATAAAAATTATTTTCTATTATTATTATTATTGTTATTACTTGTTGTTGTTTGATTTTTTTTTTTTTTTTTTTTTTTTTTTTTTTTTTGATTATTATTTTTTTTTTTTTTTTTTTGTACTTTTGATTTGTTTTTTTTCTTTTAAAAAAAATTATTATAATTTAAATAATCAATTATTATAATAATTTTTGCAATATTAATAATAAAAAAGTAATTTTTTTTTTCTCCTTTAATTATTTGAAGAAATTTATGTGTGTGGTAAATATCTCTAGGTAAAAAAAAAAAGATGTAAATTTAAATTTCGTGCATAAATTCATCAATAGTATCCTCGGTCGGTATAACTTCTTCTTCGGCATTTGGTTCTTCATTATTATTATTACTATTAATATTATTATTAATATTATTTTCAGAGGAAATTGGAACATCACCACCACCAGCAACTCCATGTTGAATATCAATTTCAACAACATCAATTGTTGTATCAACTTTATTTGTAATATCAACAACAGAGATACCATTTTGGTCAATGGAAATATCAACTGAACTAAATTGATTATTAGATGATGGTTGTGAAGTTTGGAAATTATTTTTAACTGGTTCCATTTCAATTTCATTATCTTTAGATTTTTCTTTTTTAACTTGAAGTTCATGTTCTTCTTCATAGTATGGTTGAGTTGGTCTTTGAGATTGAATTTGTAATTTTTCATCAGTTGTAATTGCAGAACTACCATCACATTCTGGTGTACCAGTATATTTACTTTCTGAACCACTTACACCAACTCCATGGCCCATTGTTTGACCAATATTAGTTACAGCTTGTGATTTAATACCTAAACTTCTGATTGGGAAACTATATTTATGTGGTCTATTTCTTAATTTAGCAGCCATCTATTTTTATAGAAAAAAAAAAAAAAAAAAGTTAGAAACAAATTTTATAAAAAAAAAAAAAAATATATAACATTAATAATAAAAATAATAATAATAATAATAATAATAATAATAATAATAATAATAATAATAATAATAATAATAATAATAATAATAATAATAATAACTTACACAAATAGAAGAACTTGAATCAGTTGATAACTCTAACATTCTAAATTGATAAAATGCCAATACAGTTGTTAAAATAATGATTGGTAAATGAATTGTATAATCAATTATAACTGTACTCTCCATTGAATATGGTGAATGAGTATGAGCCATTGGATGACCATATCCAATAAAGAATAAAGCGGCAATACAAAGTGATGAAATGATTGCTACTTTTTTACCATTACTTGGTGGTAATAATGAAATAATTCTAACTGCAATATATGAAAATGCAAAACCACAACCCAAAATTATTGAATCAACCATCTAAATATTTTTTTAAATATTTTTTAAAAATTATTAGTATTCATAAAAATAATTTAAAAAAAAAAAAAAAAAAAAAAAAAAAGTTACCTACTTTAAATGTAACATAAAAGAATTTTTGATATCTTTTATATTCAGGTTTTAATGGATCATAATGAAACATAAATACCATACCAACACCAAAGAAAACACATAATAAAAGGATACCATGATATTTGAAATTATATTTCCAATCCATTTTAAGTGGGTTACATTCTTTTCTAGTTTCCATTTTCTTTTTCATCATTGCAACTTCAAACATTAATAAAATTAAATCATATTGGAAATATGATAATGTTAATGAACAAAATAAAATTGTCCAATGAAATGAAACTTCAATTGCTATTAAATTATCATAAATATCACCTTTAGATGTTAAGATTAATGCATGTGAAGTACTATGTGGCCACCAACTAACCATAAAAAATGAAATACAACCCCAGCACCAAATCTATAAATTTAATAAAATGAAAAAAATATTAATATTAATTTGGTTTTTTTTTTTTTTTTTTTTTAATTTAATTAATTATTTACCATTCTTTTTCTCAATTGTTGATTTCTAATTTTAAAAACTTTTAAACCAACTGCTACAAAAAATCCAATTCCAAGTCCAAATAATAATGTTTCAAAAACTGATAGAATTGAAAGTGCAACTTTGTCACTATGATTTCTAACCATTTCTGGTAAATTATCTCTATTTAAATTATCTGATTTAACTCTATAATCATCTACAACCGTTCTGTCAATTGACATTGCAACTCCCCAACCTATTAATGTTAATATAATAATTTGAGTTCTTAAACTCCTTTTTATATTTTCAAAAGCTGTCGTTATATTTGTTTTAAATGATTTTTGCTGATTCATCATTTTTTTATTTTTTTATTTATATTATTTTTTTTTATTTTTTTTTTATTTTTTTGGTATATATAATTATAAATATAGAATGGTTTTTTTTTATTTTTTTAAAAAAAATATATATATAAATAATAAAAATAAATTATTTTTATAGAATTAAATTTAAGATATTATTTTATTTTATTTTATTTTTATTTTATTTTTTTTTTTTTTTTTTTTTTTTTTTTTTTTTGATTATAAAAATTATTATAATTGCATGCAAAAAAAAATTTTAATGGGGTATTTTTTAATTTTAGCCCCCCTCCCCATTTTTAAAAAAAAAAAAAAAAAAAAAAAAAAAAAAAAATGGGGTTAGTTTCTTTGTCCATTTTTAAAATTTTATTTTATTTTTACACTTGTCGACTTTTTTTTAAAAATAAATTAATAAAAAAAAAAATTTCAATCAAAATCAATATCATTTGGCCCATTTTGATTTTTTTTTTTTTGTTGCCATCGAAATTTCAAAAAATCATTTAAAATTTTTTTTTTTTTTATTTATTTATTTTGGAAAAGTGGCAACCAGTAATTTATGTGTGTGAATTTGGATAAAAATGGCGCTTTTTTGATGATAATGAATACGCCCATCAGGGCAATGGACTATGCCATCTTTGATTATCATATGATTTATTTATTTTTATTTTTTTTTTTTTTTTTTTTAATAAATAAATATAAAAGTGAAAATAAAATATTCGAAAAAAAAAAAATATCTATGGTTTGAAAATTTAATAAAAAAGTAAAATGTGTACTAAATTATGCGAGATAAGATGTGATTTGGGAACATTCACAATTTTTTTTTTTTTTTTAAGAATAATTAAGGTGGAAAATAATAAAAATAATATTAAAAAAAAAAAATTAAAAAAAAAATGTTTGGATTAATTCAATGGAAATGAAAAGAAGATAGGTTTGTCAAAATTAGGTTTTAAAATAAGTAAAGCTGCAAATATAAAAAAAAACAAATATTATTATTTAAAAAAATAAAAATAAAATTGGGAAAAATAAAAAAAATATTAAATAATAAATTATAATAAAAATAGATTTCGTGTGTTGATTTTTTTTTTTATTTTATATTTTTGTTGAAAACAATAACAATATATGAAATAATGAGAAAAACAATGAATTAAGAAGAATACAAAAAAATGTAGTGTGGGTGTTTTAAAATTAATATATAAAATTGAGTTATGAAAAAAAAAAAAAAAAATAATAATAAAAAAAAAAAAAACAAGCAACCCCATATTAAACATCAAAAAAATATTACAAAATTTACAAATAAATTAATTTATTATTTAATTTTTTTAATATAATAATAATTATTTATATTTTTTTTTTTTTTTATAAATTAATATTTATTTTTTTATTTTTTTTTTGAATTATTAATTATTTTATTTTATTTTATTTTTTTACTTCATCTCACTATCAAATACAAAATATTGCTATAGAAAATAATATATATATAAAATTTAAAAGATTTTATTATCTTTAATAAAAAATGATAAAATATTCATTTATTTATTTAATAATTTCTTTATTTTTATTTGTTGGGTTTATTAAATCTGAAAGGACACAAATCAAATTCGGTAATTATTAAAAAAAAAAATTTAAATTTCAGCGAATAATCAAACCTTGATGATTCGTTTTACAAACCAACAAAAAAATTTTCTATTTTTAACGTTTTTCTGTTTTTTTATTTTTTTTTTCATTTTTTTTTTTTTTTTTAATTTTTTTTTTTTTTTTTTTTTTTTTTTTTTTTTTTTTTTTTAAAAAAATTATTAGGTGAAAAAATAATTGTTAATTCGAGTAACTTGACCTTATTTGGAGGAAATTCTAAAAAGTTATTATTGGCAACATCAAATGATGGTACTTTTTATTTATTTGATAAATATAATTTTGAACAAGTAAGAAATCGTACATTCATTGCTAAAGATTTTATTAAACCATATGCCATTGCTGGATATTTAGAAGAAGGAAATGAAAATATTTACATTATCGCATCAAAGAATGAAAAGAGTAAAACTAAATTATATAAATTTGATATCAATTTTAAATTAATTGGATCAGTATTTATTGAAAATGATTCAGTAGTTCCAAATCAATTAGAATCATTAACTTATGATAATATTGCATCTTCCTCAATCATTACTTTTATTGGGGCTAAAGGTATTCATAGATTTAAATCTGATACACTTTTATTACAATCTGATGTAAGTTTTTTTTTTTTTTTTTTTTAAAAAAAATTATTAGTATTTTTTTTATTTTTTTTAAAATTTAATTTGAAATTTTTCCCCTTTTTCCCCAAAAAAAAAAAAAAAAAAAAAAAAAAAAAAAAAAAAACCAGTATTTCTTTAATGATGTATTTACAAAATTTAAAGTATCATCAATGTCATATATTAATCATAATTTGTTAAATGTTGCTGGTAAAAATAATAGTAAACCAAGTGTATTGAGATACATTTTAAATAATTATCCATCAACTGATCCAAGAGATAAATCTGTTATTCCACTACCATCTTTGTAAGTATTTTAAATTATAACTATTAAAAAAAAAAAAAAAAAAAAAAAAAGATTTATATATTAATTTTTAATTTTTAATTTTTTATAAAATAGTGTCGAATATTCTCAAGATGTTTCTTCAATTCAAAATTTATTAAATTTTAAAAAATCATTTTCATACATTACATCACCAAAGAAAGGTCCAAATTCAATCAACTTAATTAGTCATGCTTTAGAATCAAAAATTCAAGAACTATTTGATTTTTCAAAACCATTACTTTCAGTTTCTGATACTTCAAATTTTGGTAACTATTTTTATTTTTTTATTTTCCACTTTTTTTTATTTTTGCCACTAAAACCTAATTTTTTTTTTTTTTTTTTTTTTTTTTTTTTTTTTTTTTTTTTTTTTTTTTTTTTTTTTTTTTTTTAATTATAAAGCAATTTATATAGTTGGTAAAAAGATTGTACTTTATCAAATTGGTCAAAATGAAAATGGTTCAATGTTAGAATTTATTGATGAAAAGAATTATTCAATTAGAAATAAGGATAATAAGAAAATGAATTTTACAATCACTGGATTGGTTTATTGTTCATCAAAGAATGAATTTTTCATGTCAACTAGTAATGGTCGTATTCAAAGTTTTTCAATTATTAATCCACACTTTAATGAATATGCTTATAAGAGATATCCAACTGATGATCCATCACAACATTCTAAAATTCATCATAATCATTCAGTACATAGAAATAGATGGTGGGTAATCCTTTTCTCAATCATTGGTGTTGTAACTGGTCTCATTTTATTCGCTGGTTTAATTTCACTCTATATTGTCATTAAGAAGAGACATTTATTAGAAAGATTATTGGATAATATTAATAGATTTAATCAACTTGATGACAGTAATAATAATAATAATAATAATAATAATAGTTTTAACAATAACAACAATAATAACAATAATAGCTTTAAAAAATTTGAAGAAAATCTCAATAATAACAATGGTGAAAATATCAATAATAGTGGTGAAAATAATGGTGGATTAAAATCAACTTCAATCAATATTGAAAATGCTTTTGATAATGAAAAAGATCAAGATAATGATATTGAAATTGATACAAATGAAATTTATACAAATAATAATCAATCGTTGATTCATAATAATAATAATAATGATAATAATAATAATGATAATAATATCAATAATGATAGTATTAATAATAATATTAATAATGATAATAATAATAATAGTAATATCAACAACAATGGCAACACTCACAAAAATGGTGAATCTTATGAACTTTAAATAAAAAAAAAAAAAAAATATAATAAAATTAGAATTAAAATGTTCTAAGTCAAAAAAAAAATAAAAAAAAAAAAAATAAAAATAAAAATAAAAATAAAAATAAAAATAAAATGTTCATAATAAAATGTTTTTAAAAGGTGTGAAAATAATATTATAAAAAAAAAAAAAAATTAAGAAAATATTTCATAGTTTTCATATAAATCTCTTTTTTTTTTATAAATAAACAAAATTTAATATAAAAAAAAAAAAAAAAAAAAAAAAAAAAAAAAAATAATAATAATATTTTATTATTATTATTATTTTTTTTTGAGTTTGTTTTATTCCAACTTCCTGTTTTTTTTGGGAAAGTTGAATTATTATTATTAGCATGGAAATTCAAAAGAAATTATTATACCATCGAAAATTTTTTTAACTTTTTTCCAACTGATTTTTTTTTGCGCACTGTTTTTAATTGATTTTTTTTTTTTTTACACGAAATTTCTCAATCGCTATCAATTTTTTAAATATTGGAATTAATTTTTTTTGTTTAAAAAAAAAAAGTATAAAAGAAAAATTTTTTTTGATAATCAAATCATTAAATTAACAACTACAAATATAAAAACAAATACAAATACAAAAAAAAAAAGTATTAATAAATAAATTAATAAATTTTTAATAAATAAATAAATAAAATAAATTAAAATGATTGCCAAAGTTTTCAAATCAATTACCCCAGAATCATACATTTTATTAGTCAACGCTGGTTTAATTTCAGCCTATGGTGTTAGAATTATTTTCCAAAGTGTTAAAAACGATGAAGGGTAAGTTTTTTTATTTTTTTAAAAAAAAAAAAAAAAATAAAAAAATTATTTATTTATTAAAACTAATAATAAAGAAATAAAAGTAAAAATTTAATTACTAATTTCTTTAATTCAAATAATAATAATAAAAAACAGTAAAGTCGATGAAAAAGCTCACATTGGTATTGGCCATTTCTTCAAAAAGAGAGGTGCTCAACTTGTTGATGGAAAGAACTTAACCGATATTTTAAAAGAAAAAAAAAAAAAAAAAAAAAAAAAAAAAAAAATTAATATTTCCAACAAATTAATAATATTTAAAATCTCACGACAATTGTATAGTAAATTAAAATTAAAATAATATTTATAATAAAGTAAACTTAAACATTTATTTTTAAAAAAAAAAAAAAAATTATTTTGTTTTATTTTTTTTTTTTCCATTAATAATTTTTTTCATTTTTTTTTAATTTTATTTTTATTTTTATTTTTAATTTAATTTTTATTTTTAACATTGCCCCGAATTAAAAAAAAAAAAAAAAAACAAAAATAATTTTCAAAACAATTCCCAAAAATACACATATTATTGAGTTTTTTCCAAAATTAGAACTTTGATTTTTTTTTTTTTTTTTTTTTTTTTAATTTGGGGCAATTGTGAATCTACTAATTAAAAAACAATTTTATATAAACTTTGTTTTTTTTTTTTTTAATTTTTTTTTTTATTAAATTTTTTCAAAAAAAAAAAATAAATAATAATAAACACACACATTAATTTTACAATTAATTCAAAAGATAAACAAAATGAATTTTTTTAGAGGAGTAAAAAATATTGGACTTCCAATGGAAAGTATAATTGTATTTTCAAATGTAACTCTTGTCACATTATTTGGTTTAAAAATTGGATACAATAATATTCAAAGAATGAATAAAGAAAAGTAATTATTAAAAATTTTTTTAAAAAAAAAAAAAAAAAAAAAAAAAAAAAAAAAAAAAATTATAATATCCATAATAATTTTATTCAAAATTCCTTTCAAATTATTTATCAAATCTATTATTTTCCTTTTTTTCATAGAAGATTTAGAATTTAAAAAAATTTTGTAAATAATGATAGAGATTAACTTGTAGTATATCTTTTTATTTTTTTAAAAAAAAAAAAAAAAAAAAAAAATCATTTTAGACACTTTGAAGAATTAAAAGAATCAAATATTGAAATCAGTCCATTAAGAGAAAGAGGACACGA
>NC_007091.3:2924226-2940978 GCF_000004695.1 Dictyostelium discoideum AX4
TTGGTTATACTAGTTTAAGTGGTAATGCTTTAATTAGTGCCAGTTGGTCTCCAAATTGTAAATTTTTATCAGTTTCACCTGCATATGGTTTTGGAATGAAATCAAATCTTAATAACCATAATAACCATAATAATATCAATAGCGGTAATAATATAAATAATAGTATAAATAATAGTAATAATAATAATAATAATAATAATATTAATAATAATAATAATAAGATATATACAACTGGTTTAAGCGTAGAAGGTGATTTCATGAGTTCACAAAAATTTGAAGATCATGATTTTAATTTTTCGACATCACCAATAAACGAAGGTTTATCACCAACAACATCATCATCAAGATCATCAATTACTGATGATACTTATGGTGGTGGTGTAGGCAATGAAAGTCCATCTTCACCATCTTCACCACCATTACCTTTTTCATTATCGACTTCTTTGAATGGTAATGGTATGAGTGGTAATAATGGTCGTTCATCAAATAATAATAATAATAATAATAATAATAATAATAATTATAATAATAATAATAATAATAATAGTAATTTTCATAATAATCATATAAATAATTTAAAAAATGGTAAAAAGATTAGAGGATCAACATTTTGTTCAACAGGAGCAGAGGGTGGAGGTATTAGTATTGGTGGTATTGAACAACCAAAAATATCAGCACAATTAAAAGAGAAAATTAAGATTTTAGATAATTATTTCCAACATTACTATAGAGAATTGGAGAATTATTTATCACAAAGAAAGAAGAGAATGGATACATTGGAGCAAGTTTTAACAGAGTCTGGTATAAAACCAAATTCAATAGCATGGTCAAGATGTTGGAAAGAACATACTCAAAAGGAGAGTGGATATCTACGTAGTAAACGTTCGAAATTAGGACCATCGGATTTCCAAAAGTTGACAGCCATTGGTAAGGGAGGATTTGGTAAAGTTTATTTAGCCAGAAAAAAAGATTCCAATGAAATTGTAACATTAAAAGTAATTAGAAAATCAACTTATCATCGTGCAAATCAAATGACTTCTGTCACCAAAGAGAAGGAAGTTATGATGATACCACATTCAAGTAAAGATCAATCACAATGGATCACTCGTTTATTGTATAGTTTTCACGATTCACAATATCTTTATTTGGCTATGGAATATCATTGTGGTGGTGATTTTAAAACACTCCTCAATAATTTACAACGTTTAGAAGATGATATTGCACCTTTCTATATGGCTGAGATGATCTTAGCAGTCGAATCTCTCCATAGGTTAGGTTATATTCATCGTGATTTAAAACCTTCAAATTTCGTAGTTGATAAACTAGGTCACCTTAAATTGATTGATTTCGGTTTATCAAAAGAAGGTTTTATCTCACGCAACTCTAAATATCATACAACTTGGAAAAATTTAAGAGAAGATAATACACCATCAAATAATAATAATAATCCAAATAATAATAGTTTAAAATCTTCAACATCATTAAAAAATAGTAGTGATTGTGTTGGTAATATTCATGGTAATAATTTTAAACAACCATTAAATAAAAAAGTTACATTCTCAAAGGTTGGTTCTCCAGAATATATGGCACCTGAAATGTTGGCTGGTAAAGGTTATGATATCTCTTATGATTATTGGTCATTGGGTGTGGTTTTCTTTGAAATGTTAATTGGTGATACTCCATTCAATGGAGATACTCCAGAAGAAGTTTTTATGAATATCTTGGATTGGAAAAATATTTTAGATTGGGATCTATATTCTGATTACATTTCAGAGTATGCTGTTGATTTACTTCAAAAACTCATTTGTGAACCTGATAAAAGAATCGGTATCGATGAAATGAAAGTTCATCCATATTTCGTTAATATCGATTGGGAAAATATTAGATCGGTAACTCCACCTTTTGTTCCACAAGTTCAAAATGAAGTTGATACTTCTTACTTTGAAGGTGCTGAAAATATTAATGAAGATGAAGAACATGTTGATGATTTCGTAGAGACTGCCCAAGAAGCAAACCAAACTTCAAATGTTGAATCTGAACTTGAAGATACTACAATAAGACTAATGCCATTTGGTGGTTTCAATTTCCAAAGATTCCCAACAATCGTTGAAGGTGCCAGAGCAAAAGGTTTACTAAAAAGCTTTTATGTTGAAGAAAAATCAGTTTCAAGAGCTCCAAGTGTTTCATCTTTTAATATTCAAACTTCAACAATTAATAATAATAATAACAATAATAATAATAATAATAATAGTAATAATAATAATAATAATAATAATAATAATAATAATAATAATAATAATAATAATAATAATAATAATTTAACTGTAACTACAACTGCAACAAGTGTTTCAGCTTCAAATTCTCCAACTATTTTATCAGCAAACAATAGTAATTTAAACATTTCGTCAAATAATTCAAATCTTGGATCTAGTGGTGGTATACCATCCTCAAATTCTTCTTTGACTCCTAATAATAAATCAACCAGTCCTTCATCAGGACCAGTTTCCACTTTATTTAAAGGACCACTACTTAGAGTTTCTTCAAAAAATTGTGTTCAATCAACAAACTCTTCCAAAAAATAAAAATCAAAAAAAAAAAAAAATCCGTATTGATGTGATAATAAAAATCCAAAAAAAAAAATATCTTTTTTTTTTTTTTTTTTTTTTCTAAACAATTAAAAGATTTAATTTATTTAAACATGTATTTAATTTATCATAAATTTGAGAACTATTATTTTCTACTATCTTTAAACAATAAAGTAAAATTGATTTTGATTTTAATAATAATTTTGAATCTTTTGAATCTTTTAAATCATTTAAATTTGAAATTAAATCTAAATATTTTAAATAGAAAAAAAGTTAGTTTAATTTATTTTTTTTCTACATAAATTAAAAAAAAAAAAAAAAAAAAAAAAGTTATAATTTTAATTTAATTTACATACTTATGGAAATAATAAAAAATAACTCTACTTTATCAGAATGATTATAATTTAAAAGTATATTAATTGATTGTAAACAAATTTCAATACCAAAAATAATTTCTTCATTTTTTAAACCATCTTGAAAAAGTAATTTTTGGAAAATATTTGAAATTTGTTTAAAATAATAAATTGAATTATCCACAACATAATTGTTATTATTATCACTATTCCCAATACAAAATAGTTTAATTATTTTTAATAAAAATAATAATTTATTTTTAATGATTGATTCTTTATCATCACTTTCAATTATATTATTATTTATTAATGATGGTAGGATTTGGTTTATTAAAATTGAATAATAATTACTTGGTGAAAATGGTAATAGGTTTGAACAAGAAATTAAAAATAATTTTTTAAATTTCTTTTTATTTGAAAATAATTCAATTTTATTATGATCATCGTTATCTGTTAAATTTATTAAATTTATAATATCCAAACAAAATTTACTTGAAATACAAGATAATTCAATTAAATTTGATATTTCATGAGTTTCTTTAAAATTATAATTTAGGTTTGATTTTTCAAGTGATAACCAATTTGATTCTAAAGATAATAACTCTTGTAATTTATTTCCATTAAATATATTATTATTATTATTATTATTATTATTATTATTATTATTATTATTATTATTATTATTGTTATTAACATAATTTAAAATTCTAAATTGTAATTTCCAATTTAAATTTTTAAATATTTCTTGATTGTAATTAAAATGATTAAAAGTGAATAATAATTCTAAAACTTCATAAAACGATTGAATAAAATCTGGTGTAATGACTTCAAAATTAATTAATGTAAATTGATAATTTATGTATTCCAATAAAGGCCAAACTATCTTTTCTTTAAGTTGATCTGAAATTTTAAATTTCTTTGTCGTTGTTAATTTTAAAACTTGAAAAATAATATCAATTTGATAAATATCAATTATTTGTGGTTGTTGTTTTAGGTATTCTAAAAATGAATATATAAAATCTAATAATATTGAATTTAAGAAAAGTGTTTCAATAATATCACCATTACCATCACCATTTTTTTGAATATGATTTTCTAAAATTAAATCAAAAAATTTAATAAAATTATAAACTTGTGATTCATTCATTAACCCATATTGAGTTTGTAAAAATCTTGAAAATGATTTCATTACTAACCAACCATTATTATCAGCATCGCAATAAAATAATAATACATTTGATAACTTTTGATAAATTAAATCAATAAAGAAATCTGCTTGACCTTTATTCTTTATAATTGATTTCAAGAATGTATCCATTAATAAATTTGGGTCTAGAAATCCAATTAATTTCAAATCTTGAATAATTGATAGTTCATTCTCTTGATTAATACTATGGTGTTCAAAGAATGAATTGAATTTATCATCTTGATTAATATAATAATCATCTTGTATTATTTCATCATTTTTATTATTATTATTATTATTATTATTTACATATTCGTCTTGATTTGAATTTTTTGATTGATGTTGATGTTGAACTACTGATGTTAACTTATTTAATGATCTAACTAAAATATTTGAAATTGGTGAATTTTTATTTTGAATAATTAAAATTCTTTTTATAATATTTGAATGTTTTGAAATAATTCTTAAATCATTTAAAAAGGTATCACTATCTGATATTTTACTAAATATTGATAAAAACCATTTAATTAAATAATTTATAATTTCATTATCATTGTCAATTATTGATAAACTTGATAAAAAGTATAAAACAAGTGATAAATTTTCAATTTCACTAATTTCAAATTTAAATCCATTTAAAATTGGTATTAAAAAATCATTATACCAAATTGATAATTTATTTTTAAATTCTTTTTCATTATAATTATTATTATTATTTGGATTATTATAACTCTCTTTAAATTGATGATACGGTATCCATATTATAATATTAACTAATTGTTTAAGTTGATTTATATATTTTTGATTTTCATTTATTTGTGATGATGATGATGTTATTAATAATAATCTATCGATAATGATTTTAATCCTCTTCAAATTACCACCATTATATTCATTATAATTAAATAATTCAGCAATTTTAAAAAGATTATTGATATTGTTTTCAATTTCTTTAATTTTATTTCCTTTTTTTATTAAATAATTATTGTTATTATTATTATAATTATTATTATTATTATTATTATTAATATTGTTATAAATTTTATTATCATTCATTTCATCTAAATGATTATTCTTTGATATTGAATATAAATGAAAATTTAAAATACCGATTGTACCATTTTGAAATTTCCTTTTATTTAAAAGATTATGAAGTGTTGAAACCCTTGAAATTGTAATAAAAGATGTTAAAGTTTGTTTATCCCATTTAACTATAACAATATTATAAAACGATTCTAAAAATTCAATGATTTCATCAATTGTTAAAAATGAATAATTTGTAGAATTAATTGTTTGTAGTATTGTTGTTGATGTTGATGTTGTTGTTGTTGTTGTTGTTGTTGTTTTTGTTACTGTTTCGGATGGTTGTGATTCTGGTATATCTTTTAAAATATCATTTAAAAAATCTAGTAAACAAATTGTAAATCTATATTGAAATGTTGGTTCATTTATTAATTTAATTGATTGTTCTTTAATTAACATTTCAAAAACCAATGATTTACTTTTACGATAAATACTATCTTTATTATTACTATTATTATTATTATTATTATTATTATTATTATTATTATTATTATTATTATTATTATTATTATTATTTTTAAAAAATACTAATTTAAATAAACTTTGAAGTAATATTAAATTTAATTCATCACTATTATTATTTAAATTAATTGTATTAATTAATTTAGAGATATTTTCAATTAATATTGATTTAATGAAATTATTTATAAAAATACTATTGTTATGGTTATTATTATTTATAATTGGTGAATGAAATAAATCTAATTTTTCAATGAAATAAAGGTAACAATTTAAAGGTAATTTAAAATAATAATCACTATTTAACCTATTCTCAACAGTCCAATCATTTGGGAATAAAATATTTAAATTTTTATTTTTATTTTTATTTTCAAATAATTGATATTGATTACTTCTATCAAATAAAATCGTCCTTTTAAATAAAACCTTATTTATTATTGAATTACAAAAATTATTATTACTATTATTATTATTATTATTTATAACAATTTTAAAATAATCAATTATTTTATTTATACTATTATTTTCATTATATAAAAAATTTATTTCATTATTATTATTATTATTATATTTTTTAATTAAATTTGATAATGATAATAAAATTGGTTTTATTTCATTTTTAATTTGATAGTGATATTGTTTTTCATTATTATTTATAAATTTATTTAATAATTCATCTGAATATTGATTCCTTTCGTGTCTATATTTATTTGCTGTATCAATTTGATATTGTCTTTGTACTGATGATTTAATAGTTATATTTGATGAAATTCGAGAAAACATATTTTTTTTGTTGAATTTTACAAAATAAAAAAAAAAAAAAAAAAAAAAAAAATCTTTTTATTCTAAAATTATTGTGAATTTTTTTTTTTTTTTTTTTTATTTTTATTTTTAGTGTTATTCAAGTTAACTTCACACACGCCCTTTACCAATTAAAAAAAAAAAAAAAAAAAAAAAAAAAAAACAATGAATGAAAATAAACAAAAAACTACAAATACAATAGAAACAAAAGAAATAAATCCAATAGTACCTCCTCCTCCACCACCAATTACAGCAGAAACAACAGCACCAGCAAAAATACAACCACCTCCAACATCAACTACAAAAGCAAATACAACAACAACAACAACAACAACAACAACAACAAAAGAAGCAGCATCATCATTATCAATTTTAGCACCATTAAATTTAAATGAAATAGATGAAAATAAAATAAAATTTAATAAAGATGGTGATAAAACATATTTTTCAGAGAAAGATAATACTCATTATATTTATAATACACATAGTAAACAATGGTTAGCAGAGATAACTAAAGATATGATGAATTCACAACAATCGGTATACCAGAAAAAGGTAGAGAAAAGAGATTTAACACAAGAACAAATTGATAATATCTCTGATTTACATATTTCTGGTATACCTATGGATGGTTCAATAAGAGAGTTACAAATATCAAATTATCTAAAGAAATGTGGTTACATTAAAAAGAATGAATATGGTAGACCAATCATTAGTCTTTTAGTTGATAATGAAAATCAATTCACTGGTTGTGCTTTAGTTTCATTTGAACGTAAAGAATCTGTTCCAATTGCAATTTTACAATATGATGAAACTGAAATCTCTCCAAATAATATAATTAGAATAAGAAAAGTAAGTAAAATTAAACTAACATTATTAAATAATATATATATTAATATATTAATATATATATATTTATATTTATATTTATAGGCAACACTTGAAGAATCAAAACTACATTTAGTAAATGAAAAAAGTAATAAAAAACAAAAGAAATCACATAAAGATAGAAGGAGTGAATATGAGAATGAAGCAAAATATGGTTGGGCAGATTCAGAGAGTAAAACAGTGATTATAAAGAATTTATTCTCACCAGAGGAAGCAATGGTGGATCCAAACTTTTTTAATGATCTTCAAGCAGATTTAGAGGATGAAACCCATGGTTGTGGAAAATGTGGTCCAATCTCTTCGATTCACATCTTTGAGTATAATCCAGATGGTGTTGTATCTGTAAAATTTTCTGAATTTGAATCTGCTAAGAAATGTGTAGCCTTAATGAATGATCGATTCTTTGGTGGAAGGAAATTATCTGCTGATTTCTATGATGGTTATTCAAATTATTATGTTGAAGAAACTGATGAAAATAAAGAAAAACGTCTCAAGAAATGGGAATCTTATATAAATAAATAATCTACCCAGCACACACAAAAAAAAAAAAAAAAAAAAAAAAAAAAAAAAAAAAAAAAAAAAAAAAAAAATCTATTTTAAACTTTTGGGGGAGGGGTGAGTGAGTATATAACCACACTGGAATAATTATCTATTACCAAATTAAATTGTATATAAAAAAAAAAAATAAAAAAAATAAAAAAAAAAACGGTTGGGTGTTTTCATCTTGGGTTTAATTATATCGCCCCACTTAACTTTTTAAGTGGTTTTGTTTTTTTTTTTTTTTAAAAAACAATGTTTTTTTTTTTTTTTTTTTTTTTTTTCTTAATTTCTTTTAAAATATAAAAATGGTTTCGCATGATATAATTGATATGATTACACTAACAGGAAAGGGACACTATAGACAAAGAATTGAAGTTTTTTTAATAGCCGACCCTACCTTCACAAAGGAAGAAAAACAAAAAATTATGAAAATAATTGATGCATTCAGTTCAGCCCTCCCAGATGAAAAAATTGAAAAAGCAATAATAAATGAATGTGAAAAATATTTAAATTCTACATTAGTATTTAAAAGAATTTTAGGTTCCATCCGACCATCATTTATAGGTAAACTTTAATTATTTAAAAAAAAAAAAAAAAAAAAAAAAAAAAAAAAAAAAACTAATATTTATTTTTATTATTGTCATTAATATAACAAAAAAAGAAAAAGTCTGTGGAAAATTAAAATATGGCTGTGTCATTATATCATTATTAATTTGGACAATAATTACTATTTTTCTCCATATTGATTTATTAAAGGCACTACTAAAATAAATAAATAAATAAATAAATAAATAAATAAATAAATAAATAAATAAATAAATAAATAAATAAATAAATAAATAAATAAATAAATAAATAAATTTTATTTTTTTATTTTTTTATTTTACAAATCAATTTTATTTTTATTTTTAACTTTGATTAAACCATTTTATTATTATTATTACTATTATTTTTATTTTTATTTTTATTTTTTTTTTAACTTTGATTAAACCATTTACCTTCACCTAATAAAATGACACGAGAAGTTGAATAAGACATACCTAAAAAGAAAGTATAAAGTAACATAAAATAAAAATATTTTGGAGGATTTTTCCAATGGAGTGCTTCAATTTTATAAATTCTAGTTTCAATGTACATGGAAATGATATCGGTTACCCATTCAAAAGAGAATTGAATTGCCATACTTGAAAATAAAGTTGTATAATCTAATTGACTCTTATCGAAAACATTATAAAATGCTATATAAACAAAACATGATGTTAAAATAGAGGTATTTTCATACAATTGTTCGTGACGTAGAAAATCTCTATAAATTTTATCAAAATTTTGAGAATGTGTTAATCTCTTTTTAAAACAAAATCCACAAATTGCATTCATAATCTTTTTATCTCTTGGTCTTAATGTAGTTCTCCATAATAATTCTGTTAAACTAACAATTGCCATTGTACCAGACATAAATAATAATGACACTAGTTTAAAATAAAATAAAATAAATTAGTATAAAAAGAAATTTAAATATTATTTAAAAAAATAAAAAATAAAAAAAGAAAATACATTACTATTACTATTAAAAAATCTACCATAATAAGTTGAAAACCACATAAAGATTAAAACTGGGAAAACATTTGTACCTGGAGTTTTTGGTTTAATACGAGAAGAACAAGCACGAGCAACAAATAAACCCATAGCACATAAACCAGGATGAATTAAAATACGTACAACCGATTTATTAATTGATGAGGTTTTAACATACCATGGAAGGATAGCAAAATCATAAAGTACAAGTACGATGGCAGCAAGAGCAAATTGACCCATAAAAAGATGTCTAAAAGTTGGATTATTGATTTTTCTACCCATATAATGTGAAGAGAGTACTAAGGCAACACAGAAAAAGAAATAACTTGGTAAAAGCGCTAATGTTTGATCAAGTAATTCATGTACAGTGTTATAGATTGCCCATGCCGATGCACCCGAAGATGAAATTAAACCAATTATCAATGGGACTATTGTATCACGGAATCCAAAGAAAGTTAATAATAAAAAGTATGGAAACATACATAATGAAAAATTTAAAATGGTACGACTAATTGAGTGGGTAACGATTGCCCAATATGGCCAAGTAGTTGATGAACTATCAATATAACGACAACCAAGAAATATTTCAAAACAACCATAACCAATAGCCATAATTGAAATTACAAGTGTTAGACCTAGAATTTTAAGGAAATAAGTACCAAATACTCTTATGAATTCTTTATGACTAAATGGTGGTACTGGTTCTTTTTTCTCTTCAAGTGCTTCAATTGGTTGTTCAATATCTTCTTTATTTTGTTGATCATCATCTCTGTCTGCATCGTCATATTCATCATATTGATCTTCATCACCATATTCATCTTGGTCATCACCGTCACCACCATAACCCTTCATTTCAATACCATCTTTTGAAGAATTCATTGGATCATTTGGTGTAAATAATGGTGGTGTAATTAAAACAGTTCCTGCTGCATATGATGTATTTAATAAATTACTTGGTGTATTAAAGTTTGGAATTGGTGATGGTCCAATTTTCTCTTTTTCTAAATTAATTTCTTCTTGTATTGGTGTTTGTAATTCAACAATTGTTGGAACTTGTAATGTTATTGATTTTGGTTGTTCATTTTCATTATTATTATTATTATCAATTGGAATTGTTGGTACCTCTAAAGTTTCAGTTTTTGTAGTAGCGCTTGTTGTAGTTGGTGTAGTGGTTGTGGTGGTAGTATTATTAATTGGTTGTAAAGTTGTTGATACCGGTCTTCTTGGTAAATTTGTTGAATTTCTTCTTGATGGATCTCTATTGATATTATTTGGACGTAATTGAGAACCTGATCTTTGTTGCCTAGTTTGTGCAGATAAAAGATTTGGATCAACACCTACACCAGGTGGTAATCCATTTGGATCTAATGCTGTTGTATGTGATCTTTGTTGTCTTGTTTGAATTGGTGATCTATTAGGTCTAACAACTCTATTAGGATTATTATTATGATTATTATTATTAGTTGGTAAATTTGGAGGTCTTGAAACTTCTGTATGTGATCTTGAACGTGGTTGAGATTGTGGTTCTGATTCAGAAACTTGAATTGAAAGTGCGCTTGTATTCTCTCCCTCTTGTGAATCTTGTCCTTCTTGTGAATCTGATCTAAATCTTGAAGCCAATAAATCCAATAATGAAAATAATGTTGTTGCCATTTTTTTTTTCTTTTCTTTTTTTTTAGACTATTATTATTACAGGTTTTTATTTATATATTCTTTTTTTTTTTAATTACAAGTTTTAAGAAAAAAAAAAGTGGAAAAAAAAGTGGAAAAAAAAAATGGAAAATCTTTTTTTATTAAAAAATTAATTTTAATGTTTATTATTATTATTATTTATCAATTATTAAAATACAATTCAAAAAAGAAAAAAAAAAGTAATGATACAATATTTAATGGTACACATAAATTTATATAAAAAAAAAAATTTTAAATTTTTTTTTTAATTTTATTTATTTTATTTTATTTTACTTTCAATCACTTTGGAATGTTGAAAAAGTGATCAAATTTTTTTTTATTATTTTATTATTAATTTTTTTTTCAAAAAAAAAAATTAATTTTTATTATTATTATTACCAACGGTAATGTTATTTATATACACGTTAAAAGAAAAAATATAAATACAACAAAGAAGTTAATGTGTGATACAAAAATAAAAATTGTGGTTTCGAGGTATTTTTTTATTTTTTTTTTTTTTTATTTTTTTTGATTGAGGTTTTTGAGATTGAGTGGGTGAAATGGTAATATTATATTTTCATGCAATGCAAAAATTTTGATGAGTTGATTTATTTTAATTTAATTTTTATTTTTGTTTTTATTTTTTTATTTATATTTTTTTTTTTTTTTTTTTTTTATGATTGATTATAATGTGGGATCATGTGAATTAATCTTTTTAAAATGTGATTAAAAAATAACTCTTCGCAAATAAATAAATTATTATTTTTAGACAATGAATTGAAAGGTGATTGAATGGTTGAAAAATGATATATGGTGGTAAAACTATTTTTAAAACAAAGTTATTTAAATAAAATAAATAAAGAAAAAAAAAATACAAAAATAAATAATTATTTTAATTAATAAAACATACCCAATATATTTTTACCTTCCCCCCCCCAAAAAAAATAAAAATTTTTTGGGGGGTTGGGAAGGGGGGGGAAAAAAAAAAAAAAAAAAAAAAAAAAAAAAAAAAAAAAAAAAAAAAACTTAAAATAAAATTGTAAATAAAAAAGTGATTGGATGCAATGTACAAAAATAACTCTTTTTTTTTTTTTTCTAAACAATCAGAAAAAAAAAGTAAAAAAAAAAATGAAAATAATTTATTTTTATTTTTATTTTTATTTTTTTTTTTTTTTTTGTGAGAAAAAAAAAAAAAATGAACATTGATAAGTCAAATTCAAATAATTTTTTTGATATTTTACGACTATTCAAATTAAAAAAAATAATCAGACCTTTTTTGCGAGTTATTATTATAAATAAGATCCGATAAACGATGCATAAAAAAAAAAAAAAAAAAAAAAAAAAAAAAAAAAATGAAACAAAGAAAGAAAGAAAAAAAAAAATAAAATAAAACATAAGAGAACAAGCGAATATAATCCCCTAAAAAGAAAAAAAAAAAAAAATGAAAATAAAAAAGATAAAAATAAAAAAAGATAAAAATAAAATTTTTTAAAAATGTATTATTTTGAATACAATAAAATTTAACCTACATTTTATTACAAGTTATTTTAAATTTTTGTTTTCTTTTTCTTTTTTTTTTATTTCCTATTTATTATTTTTATTATTTTTTTTTTTTTTACAAATGTACAATGATTATTATTTATTTACAAAGATTTTAATGCGCTTGAGGAGAAGAGAAAAAAAAAAAAAAAAAAAAAAATAGTTATACGCGATATATTTAAAAATACATATATTATTATAGTTATTTATTGTTGGTATGCAAATAATTTTTTTTTTTTTTTTTTTTTTTTTTTTATTTTCACTATGGAAAATAAAATAAAAAAAAAAAAAATAAAATAAAAAAAAAATTTTAAAAAATAATTATAACAAT
Source organism: Dictyostelium discoideum AX4 (assembly GCF_000004695.1). Classification (NCBI taxonomy): domain Eukaryota; phylum Evosea; class Eumycetozoa; order Dictyosteliales; family Dictyosteliaceae; genus Dictyostelium; species Dictyostelium discoideum. Next base: position 2,937,238 of record NC_007091.3, read on the forward strand.
AGGGGCTCTATTGACCAAAAAAGCTTTTTGTGCAATATCTTTCACAAGATATTTATCTCAAACCAAATTTTTTATTGATTACTCAGCTTATTTTGAGTAAAAGTTTTTAAAAATATCTAATTTTTTTTTTTTTTTCAATTATTTTAAAAAAAAAATATTCTTTTTTTCCATTTTTTTTTTTTTTAATTTCATTTTTTTTTTTTTTGAACATATCTAAAATTATAAATTCCAAAATATCTTTTTTTTTTTTTTTTTTTTTTTTTTTTTCTTTATTTATTTTAAATCAAAAAAAAATAAAAAAAGAAAAAAAAAGAATTAACGGATAATTTTTTAAAAGGTGTGAAGTTAATTTTTTTTTTTTTTTTTTTTGATTTAAAATTTTGTATACGAAGGATATTTATGGAATATTATTCAAAATAAAAAATTAAAATAAAAAATTTATAAAATTTTGACCAACAACATAAAATCGCATCATGATGCAGCTCCTCTTTTTCTTTTTTTCCTTTTTTTTTTTTTTTTTTTTTTTTTTTTTTTTTTTTTTTTTTTTTTTTTTTTGATCCCAACAAACCTTATATATATTTTTTTTTTATTTTTTTTTTGATTGTTGGTTATGTCTAAAAAAAAAAAAAAAAAAAAAAAAAAAAAAAAAAAAAAAATAATATTCTTTATTGATTTTATGATTTAAAAAAAAATACAGCAAGGAAGAAAATTAAAATAAAAAAATTTTATTTATCATTTTTAAAATCAATCTCCACACCCAAGAAAATATCACAAGTGAATACTATTAAAATGGAAATAAATTAAAATATTTTGACTTGTTCCTGTAAATATGAAAATAAATTTAATGGTAAATGTAATTTTAATTATAATTATTTTCTATAAAATGGAAAGAAAAAAAAAAAAAAAATAAAATTTTTTTTAAAAATTTCTTATTATTTTATAGTTGGATAAAGATCAACAACTATTAAATAATATTTGAAATTATTTTATTATATCTTTGGTTATTATACATATATAAATTATTATGAGAAACACTTTCATCAACGATTTTTTTTTTTTTTTTTTTTTTTTACTTTTTTCTAAATTATTTAGAAACATTTTCTGTGAACAATTGATGGACCGGATTCATCATATTCTTCTTTTGAAATCCACATTTGTTGGAAAGTTGAGAGTGAAGCTAAAATTGAACCACCAATCCATACAGAGTATTTACGTTCTGGTGGTGCAATAATTTTAATTTTCATTGTTGATGGTGCAAGTGCAGTTAATTCTTTATTCATACGATCAGCAATACCTGGGAACATAGTTGTACCACCTGATAATACAACATTACCATATAAATCTTTACGAATATCAACATCACATTTCATGATTGAATTATAGGTTGTTTCATGAATACCAGCAGACTCCATACCCAAGAATGATGGTTGGAAAAGTGCTTCTGGACAACGGAAACGTTCATTACCAATTGTAATAACTTGACCATCTGGTAATTCATATGATTTCTCTAATGCAGATGATGAGGCTGCAGTTTGCATTTCAGCTTCAAAATCCAATGCAACGTATGCTAATTTCTCTTTAATATCTCTAACGATTTCTCTTTCAGCAGTTGTTGTGAATGAGTAACCACGTTCAGTTAAGATTTTCATCATGTAATCAGTAAGATCACGACCAGCTAAATCTAAACGTAAAATAGCATGTGGTAATGCATAACCTTCGTAAATTGGTACAGTATGGGAAACACCATCACCTGAATCCATAACGATACCAGTGGTACGACCAGAGGCATAGAGTGATAATACAGCTTGAATGGCAACATACATTGCTGGAGTGTTGAAAGTTTCAAACATGATTTGAGTCATTTTCTCTCTATTTGCTTTTGGATTTAATGGAGCTTCAGTTAAGAGAACTGGATGTTCCTCTGGAGCAACACGAAGTTCATTATAAAAAGTATGATGCCAGATTTTTTCCATATCATCCCAATTGGTGACAATACCATGTTCAATTGGATACTTAAGTGTTAAAATACCTCTTTTTGATTGAGCTTCATCACCGACATATGAATCCTTTTGACCCATACCAACCATAACACCAGTGTGTCTTGGACGACCAACAATTGATGGGAAAACAGCACGTGGAGCATCATCACCAGCAAAACCAGCTTTACACATACCTGAACCATTATCAATAACTAAAGCTTGAACATCTTCACCATCCATTTTTTATTTTTTTTTTTATTTGTTTATTTATTTAATATTAAAATATAATTAAAATCTTTTGAGTTGTTTAATAATGAAATAAAAAAAAAAAAAAAAAATTCTATTTATACACCAACCCAAAAAAAAAAAATTTTTTAAAAAAATAAAAATCCATTTTTAATGGGTTTTAAAAAAAATAAATCTATTTTTTATGGCTTTCATAATTAACCCCCAAATTTCCAATAAAAATTTTCGAATTAACCTAGAACTTCCTATTTTTTATTAATTTTAATAGTTTTTTAATTTTTATTAAATAATAATTTTAAATTTCATATAAATTTATTATAATTATTTTTTTTATTATTTACATTATATGTATTACTATATTAAATTAATTTATTTAATTTAATTTATTTTGGAATGAAATAAAACAAAAAAAAAAAAAAAAAAAATAAAAAAATAAAAAACCCAAACACGATTACAATAATTATTTTAATTAATTTTTTTTATTTTTTTAAATTACTTACCAAAAAAAAAAAAATTTATTATGATAAGTAATTTTAATATTTCTTTAAAATAAAATTTGAACCTCTTATTATTTTTTATTTTCTAATTTATTTATTAATTTTTTTTTTTTTTTTTTTTTTTTTTTTTTTTTTTTTTTTTTCTTTATTCCAAAGACTGCTTTTATTTTTTTTTACTTCTTGAGCTATGGATTATTGTAAAAAATACCTATTATCTTTAAAATAAAATAAAAATAATAATAGTATAAAAAAAAATAATTATAATAAAATAAAAATTATGATAGTATTATTAATAAAAATAATAATAATAATATTTATATGAAGAAACATTACCAAATCAATGTTTCTTCATATCAATAAAAATAATAATAATAAAAATTAAAAATAAAACAAAAATAATAATGATAAAAATTAACAACACACAAATAGTTATAACGTTTCTATGACCAAAATGGAAATTTTGTTTGTGATTTCTTAATTTTCAAGGTTATTAATTTAAAAATAGAAAAAAAAAAAAAAAAAATAAAATAAAATAAAAATAAAAAAAAAAAAAATTATTCACACTTCAATTAAATACAAAACATCATTTGCACAATTCTTATGTTTTTTTAACTTTGTCTTTAATACGGCGACAAAATATACACTAGTTACTGGAGTCTCTATGTCAGGCACAAAAAAACACAAAAAAAAAAAAAAAAAAAAAATAATATTAATTTTTTTAAAAATAAATAAATAAAAAATAGAAAGAAAAAAAAAATAGTACTGTAAATAGAATTCAATGTACACACCACCTCCAACTTTTATATTTGGTGTGATGAAACAATAAAAAAAAAAAAAAAAAAAAAAAAAAAAAAAAAAAAAAAAAATTAATGGGAGTGGGTTTGTGTGTGAGTGTGAGTGTGAGTGGGGTTGGTGTTTGTGTTTTTCATTATACATTATAAAATAATAATAATAATAATAAAAAAATAAAAATTTAAAAAAAAAAAATTAAAAAATTAAAAAAATTAATTTTTTTATTT
>NC_007091.3:2941078-2955803 GCF_000004695.1 Dictyostelium discoideum AX4
TTTTTTTTTTTTTTTTTTTTTAATATTGTGTGTGTTTTTTTTTTCTTTCATTTTCAATCAGTCAGCAGTCCCATTCACTCAATAAAAACTAATAATACATATATAAAATAAAAAGAAAAAAATAACTATAATCAACTTTTATTTAATTAACCTAATTTATTAAATTAACAAATCATAACATAGCAACAATCAAATAATTTTTCAAAAAAAATATTTTAAAAATAAAATCTCATACACAGGTAATAATTTTCTTTTTAATTTATTTATTTTTAATTTGTTTATTATTATTAGTCATCATTTATTTCATACGCATATACAATCAATTTGCAATAGAGATTAAAATAAAAAAAAAAAAAAAAAAAAAAAAAAATAATTATACTAGAAAAAAAAAAAAAAATTAATATATTAACATATTTCTTCCTTATTTTATATAGAATAATAATATTATCAAAAATAATTAATAAAGTTATATAGTTTTAATATTTTATTTTTTTTATTAAAAAAACATTAGTGTAATATAAAAAGTTTAATAATAGTAATAATAATAGTTATAATAATAATAATAAAAAATAATTATAATAATAATAATAAAAATATTTTTTTATATAAACTATTATAATTTTATTAAAAAAAAAAAAAAAAAAAAAAAAAAAGGAAAAAAAAAAAAATTATTTATTTTAATTATTAAATTTTTTCAATTTTAATATATATTATATAAATTAATATTATTAAACATAAAAAAAAAAAACACATTAAAAAAAAAAAAAAATTATGTCAATAAAATTACCACTATCAAATATTAATAGTGGTGGTAATAGTAATAATAGTAGTAGTAGTAATAGTACTAGTAATAATAATATAAATATTAATATAGGTAATGGTATACCTACAAATATTGAGAAAATGACATTTGAAGATTCAGAAACTCAAAAATTAAATATCAAGCAACAATCAAATAATAATACATCAACTTCAGTATGTGTATCATCGATTCATTCCTCGTCACCAATTTCATCACCAACATCACATCAAGTTAATAAATCATCAGGATCATTACCACCAGTAATAAAAAGATCACCAACAACAACTCATCATCATAATAGTAGTGGTAGTAATAGCAGTAGTAGTAGCAGTGGTAGTAATAATAATAATAATCAAATTAAAACAAGTAATGGAATGAATAAACCAAATCCAACAGGATTTTTATTTGGGAGTAAACCAAGAGAAAATTCACAAAATAAAATCGATGATAATAAAGGTGTAAATCTAGCAGTTAGTACAAGTAATTCTTCAAATAATTTTCATAAATCGCATTCTGAAAGTAATATTATAAATATAAATGCACCACCTGTAGAAACTGTAAATATGGAAGAAATTTATAATAATATACCTTCTTCAATTTCAATGGAAAATATTAGAGAGAATGAAAATAATAATAATAGTAGTAATAACAATAGTAATAATAATAATAATAATAATAATAATAATAATAATAGTAATAATATTAATAATGTAAATGGTAATAAAAGTAGTTTAGCATCATCCACTTCATCAATATCATCTCTATCATCAGTTTCGACATTATCAACTTCTAATGCTGCTACAAATACAAATACAAATGCAAATACAACATCAACTACTAAAACTACATCAACAGTAAGATCAACATCACCAACCCAATTTAAACCAAGAGTTGAATTTGATGAAAATAATCCAAATGCAATTATTTTATCAAGACAAAGATGTAAATCCATTTCAAGTCCAAGTGATTTTAGGTTGAACCCACCATCAAATGTACATATGCCAACTAGTTCCTTATCGACTTCAACTTCAACTACTAATGTTAATGGATTATTATTACCAAATGGTGTTGGTGGGGTTTCAATGTCTTTCACCCCATCAGGTTTACCAATGACTCCACCAACAAATTCTTCACAGGTTGATACATTACAAATGTCAACTGAAAGTATAACAATTCAACCTTCCTCTTTAGACTCTTCCTCTGAATCAGTTTCTGATGGTTTACAATCTGTTTCTGGTTCGCCTGTTACTGCTTCACCTTCACCAACTATTTCAAATAACACAAATGCTACTACTACTAATAATAATAATAATACTAATACTAATAATAATAATAATAATAATAATAATCAGCATAATCATCACCATCATCAACATAGTCATAGTCAACAACATGATGTTTATCAAATTAAAAAAGAAAATTTTCCATCGTCACCAACTTCACCAACTTTATTACCATCAGAAACTCATGATTTCTCTTCTGAATATTCTAGTAATCCAGGTGGTAAATGTGCAATTTGTAGAAAACCATTGTGGAGTTTCCCAATTAGTGATAAGAGTAGACGTTGTAGAGATTGTTCTTTAGTTGTACATAGAGCATGTGTTCCTTTAGCAACTGAATGTCCATCGGCAAAGAAAAGTCCTTCAAAATTATCGGTACCAAATGGTAATCAATCGAATTCATCATCATCATCCTCCTCTTCATCATCATCCTCATCATCATCAAACTCATCATCATCTAATACAAAAGGCCATTCGCGTACACCATCATCACCATCAGTTAGTAGTATACCAGGATTTCAATTAACTTCAAATGCGTCACAAAATTTACATGTAAATTCTCATACATTATCATTATTAGTAAATGGTGCGACAATTGATTCAAATCATTATAAGAGAAATAAAAAATCATTAGAAGCTGGAGCAAGAGATTTTCATTTTATATTTCGTGGTTGTGGTATACCTTTAGATGAATTCCCATTGGATTCATATGTATGTGGTCTTTATTCATACTTTGCACATGGTAGATTATATTTAACAGAGAGTTATGTTTGTTTTTATGATGGTTTCGTATTCGATAGAACTAAAGAACGTACAAAGATAATTAAAGTATCAAATATTGCATCCATTGAAAAACGTTCATCAGGTTTAAATCCAAGTGCAATTAAAATCAAAACATTTGATGATCAATCATTTATATTCACTCATTTTATGCATAGAGAGGTAGCATTTGATGATTTGGAAGGTTTATTAATTCATCAAGAAAGTTTACATTTTGCACATAGTATAGTTGCAAATAATTTCCCAGGTATGAATGAAGCAATTAGAGGTCAAACAAAGAGATTACTTTCAAGAGCACGTTTAGATGGTCATTATCAAATTCATAGTAAAATACGTTGTCCAATGCCAAGTAAAGAGATACTATTAATGAGTGCAATTAAAAATAATAATTTAGATATGGTTGTAACTTTATTAAATTATTATTGTCAAGTGAATTCCGATGAAATTAATTCCGTTGATTCAAAAGGTTATACACCATTACATAATGCTGTATTCTCTGAATGTTCTGATCAAATTTTCATGCATTTATTGAATCAAAAGGAAGTACGTGTTAGAGAACGTAATATGGATGGTAATACACCACTTCATTATTTCTGTCAAAAATTCAAATCACCAGAATGTCAGAGAATAGTTCAAGCCATGATTGAAAAAGGTGCAAATATTAACGAACAAAATTATAATGGTGAAACTCCATTACATAAAGCAATCTTCAATCATTCAGTACGTTTATTAATGGTTTACATTTTGTTAAAGAATAATGCCAATGTAAACATTGTCAACAATGCTGGTGAATCACCACTTCATTATGCAGTACGTTTAGGTAGATTAGATGTTGCAAAAATGTTATTAGCTGCTGGTGCTGATCCAACAATCATTAGTTTAAGAGATAGAAAAACCGCTTTAGCTTTAGCAGTTGATTATGATGTTTGTCCTGAAATCTCTGATTTATTACGTCGTTTAGATACAATCACAACATCATTGGAAATGTATGAATTGGAAAAGTTTCAAGCATCATTGGTTGTTGAAGAACTTCAAAAAGAGAATGTTGTAGCACGTTTAGATGAAAAATTATTGGATAAAATAGGTTGTACTGATAAAGAAGAACGTAGAAAATTCTTATCATTAAAGAGTAATCGTTTATTAATTCATCATCCAGCACGTACTCAAGGTGCTAAAATCATTTTAAAAGAAATGGAAACTATGGATATTAAAAATGGTAAATTAATCATTTCAGAAACTGAATTGGAGTATACAGAGAAAATTGGTTCCGGTGCATCTGGTAAAGTTTTCAAAGGAATTTATCGTGGTAGAGTAGTTGCAATTAAAGTTTTAAAATCTGCCGATGATGAAATGACTCGTGAAGATTTCTTAAAAGAATTTGGTGTTTTGGCTTCATTGGAATCTCATACTATAGTTGGTTTATATGGTGTGGTTTTAGAACCAAAGATTTGTTTAGTAATGGAATATTGTTCAAACGGTAGTATCTATCATTCCATTAGAAAGAATCCACCATCTTGGGAGAGATTCTTTTCTTTTGTTCAACAAATGTTGGCTGGTATTAATGCACTTCATCAATCAACTCCTCAAGTTTTACATAGAGATATTAAAACTCTAAATTTCTTGGTAAATCATAACAATAAGGTTAAAGTTGCCGATTTTGGTTTAAGTCGTTTCAATACAGAATCAAATCAAGAAACTTTAAATAAAACAAGAGGTACTTCAGTATATTGTGCTCCAGAAGTTTTCGAAGGTAAAGAATATAATGAACGTTCCGATATGTATTCAATGGGTATTGTAATGTGGGAGATTGTCTATTGTGTTGTTTATGGTTGTTATATGATACCATATCAAGAGTATAATAAAATGTTTAATGCTTTCCAAGTTGCCCTATTGGTTAATTCGTCAAAGAGAGTTTTAAGACCAACAATCCCAATTGGTGTACCACAAGTTTTAAAAGATTTAATCTATTGTCTATGGGATCATGACGTTTCTTCAAGACCAACCGCAACTGAAGCAATGACCGCATTGGCTGTATGTGAAAAAGAATATAAACAAAATAAAGCTCAATGGGAATTAGTAATTACTAAAAAAGAACCAACTCCACTTCCACGTGTTGCTCCATTACCTGCTTTCCCTGGTTATCGCCAATTCTATGAACAAAATCTTGATATTAAACCTATACCTGAGGAGGAACAAATTTATCAAGAAGCAATGGAAAAACAAAGAAGAAATCAAGAAGCAAGTGCAAATAGAAATCAAAAAAATAAAGAATTATTAAATAATAATAATTAAATAATTAAATAATAATAAATAATAAATAATAATAATAATAAAAATAATAATAATAATAATAATCTTTATAATTAATAATAAGAAATAAAGAAAAAAAAAAAAAAAAAATATAATTTATATATTTTTTTTTTGTGTATATAAATATTAATAAAAATAAAATTAATTATTTTTAAGTTTTTTTTATTTATATCTTTTCTTTATTTCTTTTCTTTTGAAGAAATAATTGACATTTTTTTTTTTTCAATTTATCTTTGGTTTAATTTTTACCATTAATTGATTGTTTATTATGTATTTGTTGATGTTGGATAGAGTCGCATGTTTCTTGTTGTTGTTGTTGTTGTTGTTGTTGTTGTTGTTGTTGTTGTTGTTGTTGCGGTGATGGTGGTGATGGTGGTGATCGGTTGGTTTCTTTTTCAATTTGTTTCATATCCAAAGGTTGGATTTGAACAACAGCATTAAAAAAGGTAAACTCTTCTGTTTCAATGGTTTCCTTTCCGTTTTCATTTTCATTTCTTTTTTCACTTTCATCTTCACTTTCTTTTTCTTTTTTATTTTCATTTTCCCTATATTTTACTTTTCCATTTTCCTCATTGGTAATCTCTATTTTCTTCTCTTCAACTTTTTCATTTTTATTGGTGTCTTTATTTTCATTATTTTCATTACTTTCATTATTTTTGTTATTTTCATTATTTTCATTATTTTCATTATTTTCATTATTTTCTTTTTTATTATTTTCATTTTGATTTTTTTCATTTTGATTATTTTCTTTTTCATTATTTTCATTTTGATTATTTTCTTTTTCATTATTTTCTTTTTCATTATTTTCATTGGTATTGATTATATCTACAAATTGATCATTACTTAAATTAGTAGTTGTTGTTACTGAAGTTTTATCTAAATTATTTGTTGTTTCAACACTATCATCATCATCCAATTGTTGTTCAAATTCTAATTTTTCAATAATAATTTTTAAAACTTCTCTTTTTGCTATGATATCTTCAATTTTAAACCAATTAGGTCTATTTAACTGAAAGAAAAAAAGAAAAAAAGATTAATAATCTTTAAAAAAAAGAAAAAAAAAAACAATAAGTAAAATTACAAAACTTACAGGAAATTCAAAATCTTTTTCAGGATTTCTACAAAATAATTCGATATAATGTAAAAGAAAGACACCACAGTCAAAAAGGTTATCTTGTTTTGGAACGTTTGCTCTTACCAAAGGTAAATTTGAGGAAGTGAATTTTCTTTCTGGAATTGTTCCATTTGATGGATTTGATTTTTTAGATTGCCATTCCAATGTTAAATACTCTCTTATCTTTTTATTTATATTATTTAATCTTTGGCTATTTAATGAATCTAAAAATATAATTAATGGTTTATTTCTATTATCTGCTGTACTAAAATCTTGATTTGGAAATGATACAATCATTAATGTCCAATGTGAACTAAAATTTAAAAAAATAAATAAATAAATAATAATTAGTAACAATCATATATTTATATTATTATTAACTTTTATTATTAAATTTATATTTACTTTTCACAAATTGGAATAAATAAAAAATCATAAGAAAAAATATCAACATTCTTTGTCCATTTTGAAATTCTTGTAAATGCATTAACTATATTATTTTGAAGTGTTAAAATATTATAAAAGAAAGTATTGAAAAAGTAAAACCTATTCTTATCTTCTTTTTGAACAAAATGATCCTTTATATATCTAATAATTTATAATTTTCATAATTGTGTATATAAATATATATGTTTTGTATATTCATATTTAATGAATGAACAATTAATAATTACAATAATTGAGTATAGTAGCTATTGAGTTTATGTATATTTAGATAATATAATACCTTATATAAAAGTCAATAATTGAATCATTTAAATATTGATTTGGTTCTAATCTACATTTATCTTGATAAGTTATTCTAACTATATCATTGTAATTTGTAATTTCTTTTGTACTATTAATATGTGGATAGTATGCAATGACTCTGTCTAATTTATTGTGATCCTCAATCTCCATTGAAAGTTTTAAATTGGTTGATTTCTTAATGATAAATGGTTTCATTGCTTCAAATTGATCTCTAGGTATTGATTTAAATGTAATTGTATTTGTTATCCCAAAATCGTAATCTAAAATATATAATATAGTTAAAAAATAATAATAATAATAATAATAAATATTAATGATTTTGTTTTGTTTTGTTATTTTATTTTATTTTTTTTTTTACTTTTATTTTGTGATTGTTTAACTAACCACTTTTTAGTGAAATAAAATTCACTTATTAATATATCAATATTTATAAAAGATTTATAACAAGATACTATAAATTCTTTTAGATATTTGTATGGTAATATGATTTCACAATCTTTGTTGATCGTTGAATTTGGTGCTAAGAAATTCCATGGTAATGTTAATTCAATTTGACCGTCTTTAAATAAAATTATTCTATCACTTGGTAATGTTGGAAATTGTCCAACTCCAATATGTTTTGGTGATAAATATATGTTATTTGGATCAACTAATATCTCTTGTGTTTCATCACCACTATCTCTATCGCAATCTGATGATAATGTTTCGCCATTATTTTTATTATTATCATTATTATTATCATTATCATTATTATTATCATTATTATTATTATTATTATTATTATTATTATTATTATTATTATTATTATTATTATTATTATTATTATTATTATAATTATTATTATTATTATTATTATTATTATTATTATTATTATTATTATTATTATTATTATTATTATTACTACTATTATTACTATTACTATTACTATTATTATTTACAATTTTACAAGTATTGTCATCATCTGAATCATCTAAACTTAATGGTGAATCACTTGTTCCTTTGCCACTGAATTTGTCTGGTTCTGAAGGTGGTAAATAATCACACCTTTGCTGTTTAAATTTTTGAGTTGAAGATGATCTAGTTCTTGATCTTTTATTATTTAATATATCCATTGATATTTATCTGTATATTCAAGGTCTTAATACTTCTCTTTGAATATTACATTGAAAATAAAAAAATAAAAAAGTGAAAAAAAAAAAAAAATATTCCCCCAATTAGACACATAAAAAAAGAAAAAAAAAAAAAAAAAAATAAAATAAAATAATTATTTATTTTTTTTTATTTTTTTTATGTTTTTTTTTCTTTTATAAATTGATTTTTTTTTAAATACAAATTTAGTGTATAAAAATAGGGTATTCAAAAATACATAAAATGATATTAAATATAAAAAAAATGAATGTAACCATTATTATTTTTTAGTTTTTTTTTTTTTTTTTTTTTATATAATTATTTTTGATGTATAGTCCTTTAATTTCAGAATTTAATCATTTGGCATTCATTTTTTGTAATTATTATTTTTATTTGAAGAACAATGAGAAGAAAATAAATTTTATATAAAAAATAGATTTACAAAATAAAAAACAGAATATTTATTTTAAAATAACTAATTTAAAAATCCATATTTAATTCATTTATTTTTTTGATTTAAAAATTAATATAAATAAAAAAAATAATAAATAAATAAAAATGGTAATATATTAAAAAAATAAAAAATTCAGAAATTAAATTACAAAATAAAATATTTGATTAAAAAAATAAAAAAAATTCCAAAAAAAAAAAAATAAATATTCCAAAAATCGTAAAGTTTAAATTCATTTTTTTTATATTATATATAATTTTGTGTATTTTTGAGTGTAAAAATATTATGATAATTTTAAATATGGATTTAATATTTAAAATTAAATCATTATTTATTAAAAAAAAAAAAAAAAAAAAAAAAAAAGAAAATATATTTTTTTTTTTTAATTGTCAAATTATTGGACTATACATCAAAAATAATTAGTAATAATAGCAATTAATATTTCAAATAAATCAAAAGGATATAAAAAACAAATATTAATTTAAATAATTAAACTATTTATTTATAAAATAATTCATTTTTTTTAACAATAATTATAATAAAAAATAATAATTATAATAAACCTAGAGCATTGACAAAATCTTTTAAATTATTTCATTTTACAAAAAAAAAAAAACAAAAAATCGAATTAATGATTGGTTCAAGAATACTATAAAAAAGAGTAACAATGTAAAAATGAAATACAAAAAAAAAAAAAAAAAAAAAAAATTTTAATTCAAGGTTACAATTACAATCAAATATAAAATAATTAAAATAAATTAAAAACAATACATCTTAAAAAAAAAAAAAAAAAAAATATAAAATAATTAAAAAAAATTAAAAACAATAATAATATAATTTATTTTTTTGAAAAAAAAAAAAAAAAAAAAAAAAAAAAAAAAAAAAACAACTTATTTGATTAACATAACAATAAGTTGTTGTTATAGTACAATATTAACATTGAGATTTATGGAGATTACACCTAACAATAATAATTTTTCTTTATTTTTAATTTTTTTTTTTTGCTTTTTGTTTTTTTTTTTTTTTTTTTCTTGGGGGGGTAATGATTAAAAATAGAAAAATTGAAGGGTAGAGAAAAGTGAAAAAAAAATTTATAATTAACACACTAATTTTTTTTCCTTTTAAGTTATCACCACTAGTAGTCAAAAAAATTTTATATAACAATCCACCTAAAATACACAATATGGTGTAACTAATTTTATTAGAAACTACCCAAATTCAAAATTTAGGTATGTAGTGTTTTTTTTTTGTTTATTATTTTGAGTTAAATAGTATGATGTTCTATTTTCTTTGTGTTTATATAATTTTTTTTTTTAAAAAAAAAAATAATAATTTTTTTTTTAATTATTATTATTATTTTTTTTATTTTTTTTTTTTTTTACACTTTTTTTTTTTTTTTTTTATTCATTTATTTTTTATCAAATTTATTTTTCTCATTTTTCAATACCAATATATTATTATTATTTTTTTATTTATAATTTGTATAAAAAATAAAAAATAATTATAATAAATATAACAATCTATTAAAATTTATAAAAAAAATGAATATAAAATATTTATCATTTTTATTTATATTATTCATTTTACCAATATGGTGTGAAGTTAAAGTTGAAAGTAAGTATTTTTTTTTTTTTTTTTATACAAATGATTTAAAAATATTAATTTTTTTTTTTTTTTTTTTTTATAAAAAAAATAGATTTTTATAATAATGAAACAACTATTGTATTTGAATATAATTTAAATGATGAATATTTTACAAAATGGTTTTATTTTGATAATAATTATTTTGCCATATTCTCATGTTTTGACAATTCAACAAATAGAATTTGTGAATTTTTACCAAGTATTTCAGATATGGATAAATTATATAGTAATAAAATTTTTTATTGTTCGATTAATCCATCATCATCATCAGTAGAGGAATGTAATAATAGTATTTTAAAACCATCATTTTATCCAACACCAATTATATCGAAAGATTTTAAACCTCCAACAAAAGGTGGTCAAGTAGTTATTAAAGGATCATTTTTAATAAGCAGTGGTCACAAATTTCCAACACAATATGGTGATGTTAAAGTTGAAATTCCAAATTCAGGTTTAATAAATCCAACAAACATTACAATTAAATCATTTCCATTTGGATGTGGTGAACAAACAATTCGATATTATAATAATAAATTATTTAAATTTCAATATTCAAATCCAATCCTATATTCAATATCAATTGAAAAAATAAATGAATATTCAAAAATTAAATTAATTATTAATGGTGATAATTTTTGTACAATTAGTGATAATGTTTCATTGTCAATTGGAAAATTAAATGGATTACAATTTAATTGGGAAAATAATAATAATAATAATATAATTTCAATTGAATATGATCAAATTTATTCTGGATTATATAATGTATCATTAAATGCAAATGGATTAATTTCAAATAATTTATTATTAACGTTTAATCCAGAAATTAAAAGTGTAACATCCGTTCCAAAATCATTAGGAGGTATTATTACAATTAGAGGTAATAGATTAATATCAGAAAATGGTATGAATGATACTATTGTATCATTTGTTGGTAATCGAGAATTTGATTGTTTAATGATTTCAAATTCTGAATCCATTATTGAATGTAATCTTCTAAAAGTTGTTTTATTATTTTACGCATATTTTAATATAAATTTAATAGTTGGTGGTCAAAAACAATTAGATGGAACAATTAAATTTGAGTTTGATAAACCATATATTAGTGGTAAATCATTAACAGGAATGAATTTAACATTATTTGGTGAAATGTTTATGAATCCCCATGTTTTTATAAATGGTATTGAATTAAATAATAATTTAACTATCTCTTTTAGTTCAACAGAATTTAAGTTCACATTACCAAATGATTTTAAAAAAGGATCGATATTTCTTCGAAATTCTAAAAATGCTGCAGATTCAAATACAATAATATTTGAAAAATCATTTAATATTGAATCAATTGGATACTCAACAACTAGAGGTCAATTATTATCATTTCAATTTAACAATATTTTAAATGAAAATTTAAATTTAATACCAACTTTAACCTATAATTCAAGTCAATTAATTTTTAATGAACCATTATCAACAATATTTAATAAAACAAATGGTGATTTTAAATTTGAAGTACCAATGGGTTGTGGTTCAAATAGTCCAATTCAAGGTATAATTGGTAATCAAATTGCAAATTCAACATTTTCATATTTTGAACCAATTATTTTAAGATGTCTAACTGATGATTTTTTAATAATTTGTTATGGTTTTAATTTTGGTAGTTTATCAATGATCAATAGTGATGATAGTGATAATAATAATAATAATAATAATAATAATATTAAAATTAATTTTTTAAATCAAATCTATACAAATAATAATATTAGTAAATTAGATCATGAAAAATTTGTTATACCATTAAAATCAAATAATCTTTATAATGGTAATATTTCAATCACTGTTTGTGGTTTAACTTCAAATTATTATCAACTTTATTTTAAATCATCAATTAAAAATGAAGCTCGATTATTTAACCAATATTTTAAATCAAATGGTGGTGATTTAATAATTAATGGTCATAACTTCATTTATAATAAAAGTAATTTCACATATTTACTTTGTGATGATGATGATGAATATTATAATCAAATTAAATATAATTGTAATTTTATAGATAATACATTTTATAATTGTCCAATTAATATTATTGGGCCATTTGATAGAAAATGTATATTAAATTTCCAAAATGAAAAAATGTTTAATATAAAAATCAATTATTTATCACCAACAGTTAATAATGTTATTTTAAATAATTTAACAATTACTGGTGGTTTAATAACTATAAATGGAAGTGATTTTTATAACCTTACAACTTTTATTGAAATTGGTAATTTAAATTGTTATAATGTTACTTTTATAAATTCAAATCAATTAAATTGCAATTTAATTACAAATAATATTTCACAACATTTAATAAGTAATAATTTATATTATGTTAATATTTCAATTTTTAGTGGCACAAATAATAATTTAGATTTAATTAAAAATAGTAGTACTTTAATATTTAAATATGATAATTTATTAGGAAATTCAAATAGTAATAATAGTAATAATAATAATAATGGTGATGGTAGTCATGGTGATGATGGTGGTGATGGTGGGGGTGGTGATGGTGATGGTGATGGTGATGGTGGTTCCAGTAAATTAAAATGGTTAATACCAACTATTATATGTCCAGTTATTTTTGTTGTAATGGTTATCTTTATTGGGCCTGAACTATTTAGAAGATTCTATACCTATCCACCTCCAAAACCACCATTACCTGAACCAGGTTTTCAAAGAAGACCTTATGATCCTCCGAATTTAAATAACAGATTATATGAAAATACCATAACTCGATATGATAATGATCCTGATAATCTACAATTATCATTTGTTCCAATTCAACCTTAATTCTAGCGAAGAAGAAGAAAAAAGAAAAAAAAAAAAAAAAATATATTTAATAATAACCTGTAAATAAAATAAACTATTTAACTTTTATAATTGTTTTTTTTTTTTTTTTGAATATATTTTTTTTGTTTTTTTATTGATACATTTTACAATTTGAGGTTTGAATAAATATTATTTAATATCTTTTTTTTTTTTTTTTTCTTTCTTTTCTTAAAAATTTTTTTTTTTCTTTTTCTATTTTCTCAATCCTGTTATATATATTTTAATTTTTTTGAAATTAATAAAAATAAATTTATTTTTTTAACTTTTTTTTTTTTTCATATATTTTAAAATAGAAAAAATATACTAACCCATAAGAAGAGCATTCCCACAAATGTTTCATATTGTACATATCCTGAATTTTGTGGATCAGCTTCATAGATCATTTCTTCAATCTTATAAAATAAATATAATTTTATTTTATTTTTTTTTTTTTTTTTTTTTTGATTAGTAAGAAAATTGTAATAGGAAATTAAAATTTTAAAAAATGCTTACTTCATCAGCTGGCATCATATCACCAAGTTCATTTAAAACTTTTCTTAAATAATCTACAGTTACATAACCATTACCATCACGATCAAAAACTTTGAAAGCTTCTATAACTTGTGCCTAAAATAAAAAATAAAAAAATATTTTTAAATAAAAATTAAAATAATTAGAATTGGTAAATGAATTTTGTGTTTTTTTGTTTTTATAAAAAATTTTGTAATAACTGTGTACTTTTGTATTTATGTGATTCATTATTTATTTATTATTTGTGAAAGTTTGTTATGAAAAATAAAAAAAAAAAAAACTATTTGGATTTTTTTTTTTTTTTAATTTTTTTTTTTTATTTTGAGCATGTCATGACCCATTTTTTATTTTTATTAGAAAATTATTGATGAATTTTTGGGGTTTTTTTTTTTTTTTAATTTTTTTTTTATTTTCCAATTTGTTTTATCTTTTAAATAAATAAATCAATTCCAATACCAATTTTTTTTTTTTATATTAAATTTTGTAATTATTTTATTTATTTATTGTTTTTTTTTATTCAATTTTAATTATTTGTTTTAAAAAATAATTTAACAATCCAATAATTCTTTAATAACACAAACTATGAAATCAAATTCCAGTCCTTAAAATTCTAAATTACCGGATAATTTTTTTAATAACCTTGCACAATTAATTATGCGTGTTCGATTAATGTTTTTTTTTTTTTTTTTATACAAAGATTATTTTGGTTTGATTGTATTCCAAATTTTTTTTTTTTTTGAATTGGATAACGCAATTATTATTTGCTTCTCCTTGAGATGCTAGATCTCATTTTATTTTATTTTTTTTTTTTTTTTTACAGGGTCTCTAAAAGAGGGGTTAGTTTACTTTTTTTTTTTTTTTTTTTTTTTTGTTTCGAATTTTGAATTGTATTATTACTTTTGATTAAAACATCTTTTTTGTCCAAACTTTTTTCTAAATCTTTTTTTATTTTATCGTCTGGTTCGTGATTGATGTTTATGACGTATTTGAATTGTTTTTTTTTTAATTGAGTTTTATCCACAATTTCGCTTATTTTTTGTAGGCATTTGTGTTGCTTAATATTTGTGGTGTTGTTTGTGATTTTCATT
>NC_007091.3:2955903-2962176 GCF_000004695.1 Dictyostelium discoideum AX4
CAATAAAGTAAAAAGATGGCTTTTTAAGATAGTTTATTTATTTATTTATTTGTTTTTTAAGTCTTTTTTATATGAAAAATGAAATAATCAAAAAAAGAGATTGTTGTTGTTGTTTGTTTTTTTTCGATCTGATTATTTTTTGCTTTTTTTTGAAAATTTTGCTACGCAAAATTCTCAAAACGAAACAAATAATAAATTACAATAAAGTAAAAAGATGGCTTTTTAAGATAGTTTATTTATTTATTTATTTGTTTTTTAAGTCTTTTTTATATGAAAAATGAAATAATCAAAAAAAGAGATTGTTGTTGTTGTTTGTTTTTTTTCGATCTGATTATTTTTTGCTTTTTTTTGAAAATTTTGCTACGCAAAATTCTCAAAACGAAACAAATAATAAATTACAATAAAGTAAAAAGATGGCTTTTTAAGATAGTTTATTTATTTATTTATTTGTTTTTTAAGTCTTTTTTATATGAAAAATGAAATAATCAAAAAAAGAGATTGTTGTTGTTGTTTGTTTTTTTTCGATCTGATTATTTTTTGCTTTTTTTTGAAAATTTTGCTACGCAAAATTCTCAAAACGAAACAAATAATAAATTACAATAAAGTAAAAAGATGGCTTTTTAAGATAGTTTATTTATTTATTTATTTGTTTTTTAAGTCTTTTTTATATGAAAAATGAAATAATCAAAAAAAGAGATTGTTGTTGTTGTTTGTTTTTTTTCGATCTCATTGTATTCCAAATAATTTTAAGCGTTCCAAATCCCAAATTTCAAAATGGGAGATTAGTTAAGTGGTATAATGCTACCTTTGGGTGGTAGCGTCCTGAGTTCGATTCTCGGATCTCCCCATCTTTTAAGATCCGAAACAATAGATTACATGTTCGATTCCTATATTTATTTGGTATTCAAACTCTAATTTTTTAATATTTTAAAAAAAAAAACAAAAAAAATAAAAAAGTTTTTTTGGAGTAATTTAGGGTTGGCAATGTCCCTAGAGTTTGTATTTTTTTTTTTTTTTTTTTTTTTTTTTGACCCAAAATGACCTAAAATTTTTTTTTTTGACCCAAGATGACCCAAAATTTTTTAATTTGGCATTATTTACTAAAAAAAAAAAAAAAAACTTAAAAAATTAAGAAAAATAAATTTAAAAAAATAGAAAAATTTTGATAAGATATTTTTGTATTCTAAATTTTTGATTAGTTTTTTTTTTTTTAGGTTTTCTTTTTTTTTTTTTTTTCATCATTTTTTTATATAAAATAAAATTAGATTTATAATTTTTATTCTCAAATCATGATATCAAATAATAATAATAATAGAATATGTACACTTCATCCAAACAGATTTTTAATGTTTTTTTGTTTGGATTGCCAATTAATTCCATGTTGTGCTCAGTGTACCTCAGTTTCAGGTGAACATCATGGTCATAAAACTAATGAATAGGATGTGAATCCAAAAATAAATGAAAGAATCGAAGAGGATCAAAAAATATTAAAAGAATCAAATGAAAAATTTGATAGAATTAAAACTCAATATGAAACAAATGTGGGAATATTGGAAAGGGAAATTAAAAAAATCCATGATATAGCTTCAATAGTACAAATAGAGGTCCAGAAAACATTATCGGTAGCTTTTGAAATGAATACATCAATAAATGATAGAATAGCTTTTTCAATCGAGAATGATAATGAAACACTTTCTAGCGATATGAGTAAAAATATTAGTTTTGATATATTCATTTATATCAGTATTTAAATGAATGGTTCGATTTTCGTATTCTTTTAATTTTTATGAGGAAAGTGGAATTAATAGTAATAATAATATTAATAATGATAATAATAATAATAATAATGTTAATGGTAGTAATGAAGAGAGAGAAATCCAAATGGCAATTTAACAATCTTTTAGAAGTTTCTATAGCGATATGAGTAAAAATATGGTATGAATGTCCAGAAAGTATTCATTATATATCTGATCTACCATCTGTGGGTCTTATATAATAAATTTTATTTTTTTCTAATCAATCATTAGATAAATTTGTAATATTTTTACAATACCAAATTAATGTTATTATCAAAAAAAAAAAAAAAAAAAAAAAAAAAAAAAAAAAAAAAAAATAAATAAACAAGATAAATAAAAAAATAATTAAGTTAAATAAAAATAAAAAATAATTAAAATAATCTTTGATCTATTTTTTTTTTTTTTTTAACCAAATTTATTTATTGGGAATTTAAAATCAGAAAATTTTTCCCCCCCTTTATTAAATTTTTTTTTTTAAAAAAAATTTCCCAAAGGTAAAAATATTAATTTTAAAAATTTAAATAATTTTAAAACCCAAAAATTTCAAAAAAAAAAAAAAAATTTTTTTTTTAACAAAAAATTTTTAAAGGTCAATTAATTTTAATTTTTTTTATTTAATTGGTTGGTTTTTTTTTTTTTTTTTTTTTTTTTTTTTTTTTTTTTTTTTCACCAACCAATTCATCATTTTTTTTATTTGAATTAATTTATAAAAAATTAAAAAATTGATTTAATTAATTTTTTTTTTTTTATTTTCATTTTTTATTTTTTTTTATTTTTTTTTATTTTTTTTTTTTTTTGTTTTTATTTTTTTTTTTATTTTTTTATTTTTTTATTTTTTTTTTATTAATTATAACCTTTCACATGATATAGTCGACAATATTTGAAGTCATTCAAATAATTTTTAATAAACAAAAATAAAATTTAATAAAATAAAATTTATAGAAAACAATATAAAATAAAAACAAAAAACAAAGTAATAAAAATATTAAAAAAAAAAAAAAAAAGATATGGGAGGGTCTCAAAGTAAAAAATTAACAAAAAAATGTAAGTTTAGTATATATATATATATATTTATTCACAGCGCAGAATAATAATAATAACAATAGTAATATTAATGTGACATATAATAATTTAATAATCACAATTAATATAGTAGAACAAAATGAAATCGATAGAATTCAAAGTTTATTTAATGATATATCAGTACCAATAAAATCAGTTAAATCAATTGATAGAGATGGATTTAAAAGATTTCATTTAATTCCAGAACCACTATCCGATAGAATATTCAATTTATTTGAACAATCAACAAAAAAAGGTGGATCTATGACTTTTGATGATTTATTATCAGGTTTAGCAGTTTGTGGTAAATCAACTGAAAAAGATAAAGTTAATGGTAATTATTATTATTATTTTATAATATCATTATAAATTTTAAAATATATTTACTTTTTTTTTTTCAATTTTTTTTTTATTTTTTTTTTTTATTTAGTTATATTTAAATTTATAGATATTGATGATGATGGTATAATAACAAAAGAAGAGATATCAGTATTATCAGTTGTTTCATTAGAGAATGCAAATTCTCCAAAAATATTCTCAAATGGTAAATATTTAAAAAAAAAAAAAAAAAAAAAAAAAAAAAAAAAAAAAAAAAAAAAAAAAAAAAAAAAAAAGAATTTCGGAATGTTAATATATACATATATAAAATAATATTATATAGATGATAATCCATTACTTTTACAAGTTGTAGGTATGGGATTCCCAAAACATAAAGTTAATACAGCATTAAAAGAGACTAGAAATGGCACAGTTGGTACACCTGGTAGTAATCCTGTTGAAAATATAGTATCTTGGTTATTAGTCAATCAAAGTTCTGTATGTAATAGTATTTTAAAGATGATGATGATGATGAGTATATACATATAATTTATTAAAATAATTATTTATAAAATTTAGGAAAGTGATTCAGGTATTGATGAAGAATCAAAGCAACAACAACAACCAACATCAGTTAAACCAGATCCAAAATCAATTGAAGAATTAACAATTGGATTAAATTTATCAACTATATTAACAACATTTGAAGGATTATTCGATGTTTTAGATAAAGAAGGTAGTGGTAAGATTACATTAGCTAAATTTAAGAAATGGGCATCATCAACAAAGAAACCACATGAATTAGATTCATTATTGAAACCAATAGCTGCATTATATGATAGAGCAATTAAATGGAAATCTGAATCAAATTCATCCTCATCTTCATCAGCATTAAATCAATCAAATGGTAGTGGTAATGAACAAGTTGTTGCTGCACCTTCTGTTGAAAGATCAACTTCTCAATCAAGTTTAAATGGACAAACAACAACAACGACACCAACACAATCACCATCAATAACTTCAACTAATCCACCAAATATAATTAGTAATAGTAATAATACTTCGTCATCTGATTTAAACAATAATATTAATAATAATAATAACAATAATAATACAAATCCAAAAGAATTAAAAAGATATTCATCAGTTTCAGTTATGGAATCAACGAAAAAAGATAAAGAAAAACAAGAAAAACAAGAAAAAGAAAGAGAGAAACAAGAAAAAGAAAGAGAAAAACAAGAGAAAAAAGCAGAAAAAGAGAGGGAAAAATTAGAAAAAGAAAAAGAAAAAGATAAAGAAAAGGATACAACAAATACAACAACAACCACTACTACTACAGCAGCAACTACAACAACACCAACACCAATTAATTCTAGTAGTAATATAGTTAAATCATCAAGTAATTCATCAATATCAAAAAATAATAACAATAGTAATGTTAATGATGGTGATTCATCATTTGATTCAGATAGTGATGATGAAGTTATTAAACCAGCTATTCAAGTGGTTATTAGAGATAAACCAATTGAAAGTCAAAAGAGTGAAAATTCATTATTTAATATTGAACCTTCAATTGGTATTGTTAAACCAATGCTTAGTAAAGCTGCTACCTTAAGAACTAGAGGCAGTAGATCAAATAGAAATACAATGGATCCTGAATTATTCTCTTCACTTCAACCATTAACTCCAACTTCAAAACATACTACTACCACTGCAACTAATACAAATACAAATACAAACACATCAACAACTTCACCAAATTTATCATCACCATTATCACCAACACCATCATCACCATTATCACCAACACCCTCAAATAGAAACCCATTAGGTCACAGTAATACTATTGTATCATCACCACCACCATATGTAACATCACAATCTAATGCAAGTTTCTTTTCAAATAATAATAATAATAATAATAATAATAATAATAATAGTAGTAATAATATCAATAATAATAATAATAGTAATAATAATAATAATATAATCAATAATCAAAATAAAGATAATTTCACAGATACAGCATCATCTAATAGTAATCCAACAAGTCCGATTTCACAAAAATTAAATTCTGAAAGTATCGAATATATGAAGAAATGTATAAATCAAATGGAAAATGGTAACTTTAAAGAAGCAATTTTAGATTTGGATCAATGTATTAAAATATTATGTGTGTATAAAATTTTATTTAAAAAATAATATTAATAATTTTATTTTATATTAATTTTTTTTTTTATTTTTTTTATTTTAAATAGTACAAGTTCATTCAAATAATTTATCAATTATTCAAAATGAAATTAATTTTTGTGTTGGATATAAAGTTACATTAAATTTATTAATAGAAATTAAAGAAATTGAAAAGAAGATTGAACAAGAATCAAATAAGGATGAAGTATCATCATATTATGAAACCATTGCTTTATTATCTAAATTTTTAGTCGACATTCCACTTCAAACTAATCATAGATTAGTTTGTGCAAAAATGGCTGTAAAATATAATTTAATTTCAAATAATTTTGGTATAGCTGGTAAATTAATAGAGGTATTTATTATTATTATTATTATTATTATTATTATTATTTTATAAAATAATACATTTATTAATTATTTATTAATTATTTATTTAATTATTTTTGAAAGATTATTTTACAAAAAGGTATAAATTTAGGTGATAAAGAAAAAGAACAATATGAAATTCAATTACAACAATGTAGAGATAATCAATTTAATAATTCAAGTTTACCAATGTATATTTGTCCAAGTTGTAAATCATCAACATCTTGTAGTTCAATTAGATGTTCTTGTTTGAGACCTGTAAGATGGTGTTTTCAAACTTTTCAACTTATTAAAGATTTAACCTTTTTACAATGTAATTATTGTTATTCAACTTTTTCAATTAATCAATCTGAAGTTGTTTCAAAATCAATTTGTCCATCTTGTAATCATGGTATAATTAATACTAAAAATTAATAATAATAATTATTATTATTATTATTATTATTACTATTACTATTATTATTATTATTATTATTTTTATTTATAAAAAAAATAATAAAATTTTGGTATAAACAATATAACAAATAATAACTCAAAA
>NC_007091.3:2962276-2974233 GCF_000004695.1 Dictyostelium discoideum AX4
AAAAAAAAGGTTATTAAAAAAAAAATAATAATATTAATTTTTAAAGAAAATAAAAGATTATGTGGAAATTATTTTAAAAGAAAATTTTTGATGATCCCATCCTGATTTACTATTATTGGTTTTAAAAAAAAAAAAAAAAAAAAAAAGTTTTTCAACTGATAAGGGTTAATTTGGTTGAATGAATTGGTTGTGGTGATGTGTGGTGTGTTATTATTTTAAAAGAATAATGGTAATATTTTGTATCTTTTTTTAATTTCTAAAAATAAAAAGTTTATAAAGGTATTATTTTTTTTTTTTTTTTTTTTTTTTTTATTTTTTTTTTATTTTTTTTTTTACAACCCAAATTCATTCACATCATAAATCTCAATAAATAATAAAATAATTAAAACATATCCACTTTACAACTTTATTTTTAGATTTATTGAATTGTGTAACCTAAACACTTTTCAACTTAATTTTTTTTTTTTTTTTTTTTAAATTAAAAAAAGATATTTTAAAAAATGTAATTTCAAAAAAAGATATTTTTTTTTATTTTTTTAAATTTTATTTTGTTTTTTTTTTTTTTTTTTTGATAATTAATTTTTTATAATTTCAGCCTTTTTTATATATCTTTGAATTAAGATTTAGAAATCCCATTCACCATATATATAACACTTTTTTTTTTTTTTGCAATTGGGGGTATTTTTTAAACTATTTTTAACTTTAATAAAATTAAAAAATGGGCTCCAATTAAAGTGTTTGAATGAAAATGGGAAATAATTTGGTAAAAAAAAAATAAAAATAAAAAAACATAAAATTGATGTTCTAAAAATCTCTCAATGATCATTCAATCTTTAAAAAAATAATTCAAACCATATGTATATATTTTATGTGGCTCAATATATGGTGCTATTGAAGAGATTATTTGAACATCAAGTTTATGGTTTTTAAGTTAATAAAAAAAAAAAAAATTATAGGGCTTTTAAAGGAATGAGCTATTTTTAATTATTTTTTTTTTTTCTCACCCCGCCACACAAGGAAAAAAACCACCCAAAATTTTTTTTTTTTTTATTTTTGGAATTTTTAAATCTAAAAGTTAAGATTTGTGTTAATTTTTTTTATCATTTTTTTTTTTTATTATTTTTTTTTTTTTAATAATTTTTTTTATTATTTTTTTTTATTTACCTTTTTTGTGTTTCAATAAAAAAAAAAAAAAAAAAAAAAAAAAAAAAAAAAAAAAAAAAAACATTTTATTATTTTATTTCAAACAACACATTTCAATCCATCACATATATATACATATAAAAAAAAAATCTACACATACATTGTAACATAGTTGTAATTTGTAAAATACCATATATATATTATAAAAATCATTTCAATTTTTTTTTATTAAAATTATTTTAAATTACAAATAAAACAAAAAAAAAAATAAATAAAAAAAATAAAATTGGGTAAGTTTTATTTTTCAACAATCAATTTCATTTTTTTTTTATTTTTTATTTTTTATTTTTTTTTCCTTTTTCATTTTTTTTATTTCTTAATTTATTTTTTTATTTTTTTTTAATTATTTTTTTTTTTTTATAATTATTTCTTTTTTTATCAGTATTAAAAAAGACAATTTTATTTATAAAAAATTAAAAAAAAAAAAATTAAAAAATAAAAAAAAAAAAATTTTAATCAAATATAAACCACTTCACACACCACACACACTTTTTAACTTTTTTTTTTTTTTTTATTTTTTTTTTTTATTTTTTTTTTTATTTTTTTATTTTTTTTTTTTTTTACTATAATATTATAATAATATTATTTTGTATCAATCTAGAAAAAATTATTAGTATTGTTTTAACCTAACCTATAAATATAAACATTGTTTAAAATTATAAAGACAATATAATAAATAAATCAAAACATATAATTATTATTATTTTTTTTTTTTTTCACTTTTTTTTTTTTTTTTTTTTTTTTTTTTTTTTTATACATTTTTTAATTATTATTATAATTAAATATACTTTAAACGTACTAATATTTCAATCAAATAAATCACCAAAAATAGGAACCACAATAATACTGTAATAACAATAAAAATAATTTAATTACTACCAAATTAATCATACAAAATTTTAAAAAATTAATAATAAAAAAATTAATTTAAATAAAAAAAAAAAAAATAAAAAAAATAAAAACAGTAAAAAATAAAAAAATAATTAAAAAATGTTTAAATTATTTAAAAAAAAAGAAGTACCAAATAATAATAATAATAATAATAATAATAATAATAATAATAATAATAATAATAATAATACAAATAATAATAATGAAAATAAAATTTTAACACCAAGAATTAATGGTGCAGATCAATCATCAACAACAACAACAATTACAAATATTCAGACTAGTGGTGAAAAGAAATTAAAAACTAAATTATCAAAGAGTGAATTAACAAAGAGTGATAGTACAACAAGTAGTTTAGCAAATAGTCCAAGAAGTGAAAAAGCGGAAATGGGTATTAGAGATATTCCATATGATCTTTTGGGTAAATTATTGGCGTTAATTCATGGTAATCGTATATTGACCAAAGAATTTATGTCAACAAGTTTAGTATGTAGAAAATGGAGAGCATTGGCACGTCTTAATGGTAATCATTTCAATTTGGAATCATTTTTTAAAAAGGTAGAAGCAAGTAAAATGAGAGTTGAAACCATTGAAAGCTGTATCAATTATTTCACCTACATTTACCAAGCATTGGAAATCATTGATATTGGTAAACTTTGTATAAATAATAGAATCTATTCAAAATATTCAATCTTTTTAATTGAATCATTGGATAAAATCACCAAACTCTCATTGGATATGTCAAAAGTTACATTGTCAGAGTTTGAAGTATTAGCATCAAGTTTAAAATCATTGAAAGCAACCAAAGATGTAACCATTCATTGTATGACACATCATTATTGTAATGCAATGATATCCGTATTCGAATCGTTACCAGAGTTGGAGAGTTTAAAGTTTACAGAGATGACATTTGAAAATTCAAATGAAGATCATGATCTATTCGTACAATATTTGAAAAAGAATAATACAATACAGAAGTTATCAATAACTTTATTACCTGACAATACAAGATTCTTAAATTCAATTAAAACGATTATGGGTTCAAATAGATCAATCAACTCTTTACAACTTACTCAAAGTATTAAAAGACCATCATTAACTTCATCACCTTCTTCAAATAATGTACATATTCCACCAAGCTCTTCAAATTCATCCTCTGCTGCTGCAATTTCAACATCACCATCATCATTTTCAAATACACAATTCAATAGTGTTTTACAAACTTCTTATTCAATTTCAAAGTTTAATTATTCTCATGATAGTTTAAAGGAATTAAATCTATCAAATATGTCAATGAATGATACAGATATGATGGAATTGGCAGAGAATGTTTTACAAAATAATCAATCATTGAAATCATTAGATATTAGTTATAATAAAAAAGTATCCTCTGCTACAATGGAACAATTCCTAAGAATTATGTGTGCAAATACTGATATGAAATTAGAATTTTTAAATATTAGTGGTTTATCAATTAATGATCAATGTATAAGTTTGGTTGGTGATTATCTTCAAACCAATCCTTACCTAAAGGAAATCTATATTAATGATAGTGTTGAACAATATTGGTCAGATGGATTTAGAAACTTTTCAAATAAACTTTCAAATCGTCCAGCTTTAAAAACTTTATACCTAAATAGAAATCGTATTGAAACTAAATGTTTCGATGATTTAGCTCATGCAATTTCAAATAATAGTTCAAATGTTAGATATTTGGGATTAAGTGGTACTTTAAATAATGCTCAAAGTTTACATTTAATTTGTAATTCTTTAGGTTCAAATTCAAATTTAGTTTCATTGGATATTTCAAATTGTGAAGTTTGTTTCTGTCCTTCTCTAACAGATTCATTATTAAAGAATCGTTATTTAGCAAAATTAAATGTAAACAATTGTAAATTAAATCAAAAAACTCTATTGGGTATGGCAAATAGTAATCTATCCATTCTTGATATTGGTTCAAATAATTTCACTTCAGGTGATACACTTCAAGAGTTTTTCGAATCTTTAAAATCAAATCAATCACTTTACGTTTTAAATCTTTCAAATACAGGTTTAAAAACTAAAGAATGTCAAGTCCTTTCAAGTCTTTTAGATTTAAATTCAAAAATACACTCGGTTGATATCTCTCATAATAAAATTAAATCCTCTGATATTCAATGTATCGTCAAATGTATTCAATGTAAAAATTTACCTCCTTCAACAAAATTCACTTTGAAATTAAATGATACTAAAATAGATTTATTAAAAATTTCTAATGATTTATTAAATAGTCAAATTTCTGTTGATTAAAAAAATAATATTAATAAAATTTTATATATATATATATATAACTTAAAATAATGTATAAAAAACATTTGATTTTATTATTTGATTTTTCTTTTTTTTTTAATTAGTATTGACATAGAAATAAAGTTTCATCAATATATGTCCCATGCCAAAATAAATATGGCTGCTGAAATTAATATGGCATGGGACTTATGTCTGCTAGAATTACCATATTAATTTCAGCAGCCATATTAATTTTGGCATGCACAGACCAACTATTTTAGGCTGAAATTAATATGGCTGCTGAAATTAATATGGTAATTTTGGCATGGGACAAATACGTTTTAAAAAAAAGAAATTACAATAGTAAAATTTCTCACAATATGGCAAACCGATTCATTTTTTATAATTAAATGACAAATTAATTATTCAAATTTAATGAATGATATTAGATTTTAACAATTTTAATTAATATTAAATAATATTTTTATTTTGGCCAATGATTGTTAAGGGTATCAGGAAAGAAAATAAAGTTTGCTGGATATTTTTTTTTTTTTTTTTTTAATTTTGGTAATTATAAATTAAATTTTTTTTTTTTTTTAAATAAAAAAAAAAGAAAAAGATTAATTATTTCATTATTAAAAAAAATTAAAATTTTTATTAATTATAAAAAAAAAGAAATTAAAAATCATTTTATTCATTATTAAAAAAATTAAAAATGAACCCAAATAAATTATTATTATTATTAATAATTGTCTTGTTGTCTATTAGCTATTCATTAGCAACGATGATTAAGTGTACTTGTGAAAAAGCTGGGGATATTCCAAATTATGCTGGCCACAATGTTACTAAGATATCGGGTAATTTGTTAAATAATAAAAACCAAAATAATATATATAATTAATAAAAATAATTTATTTATTTATTTATTTATTTTTTTTTTTTTTTTCCATTCATATTTATTAAAAAGATTTTAAAAAAGCATTAGATGCACTAGAATATGATAATGTTTTTAATAAGGAAGGTACAATAAAAGAAATAGGAAATGTTAGAATTGAAAGAACTGGTTTTGCCATAGTAAATCGTAGAAAATGGAAAACCGTAGAAGGCCACGTGATCGGCGTCAAAGGAAATTCAACAATTTCACAAGTTGTATTTCCTAATGATTTAAAAGATTCATTTGGTGATATTTCTAGTCAATTGAATCTTGTCAATTGTATTGATAATGCTTTGTATGATTCATATATATCTGGAAAAGTCCACAAGGTTGTCCGTAAATTTTAGAGGAATTCGTGGAAACGAAGGAATAAGAGGAAAAATTTTTATTTCCTCCATTTCCTTAATATTTCCTCACAAATTCCTCTTTTTCCTCTATTTCTCCTTTGAAATCCAATAATTTTTGAAGGAAAAGTAGGAAATGGAGGGAAAAAATTAAATTCCTTTTTTTCCTTTATTTCCTCAAAAAAAAAATAAAATTCCTCTTTTTTCCTTTGTTTCCTCAAAAAAAAAATAAAATTCCTCTTTTTCCCTTTATTTCCTCAAAAAAAAAATAAAATTCCTTTTTTTCCTTTATTTCCTCCTTCTTTTCCTTTTTTCCTTATTTCCTTAAAAAAAAAAAAAAAAAATTTCCTTTTTTTCCTTTATTTCCTCCTTCTTTTCCTTTATTTCCTCCTTCTTTTCCTTTTTCCTTTATTTCCTTAAAAAAAAGAAAAAAAAAAATTTCCTTTTTTAAGGAATTTTATTTTTTTTTTCTTTTTTTTTTTTTCTTTTTTTTTTTTCTTTTTTCTTTTTTCTTTTTTCTTTTTTCTTTTTTCTTTTTTTTGTGTTCACCAATTCCCGGAAAATAAAATTCAAATTATGGTGGAAAATGGAAAATGGAAGATCATCATATTTATAAAAATGGAAATAATTGGAAAAAAGATTAAAATGATTAAGAAAAAAAAAAAAAAAAAAATCAAATCAAATCAAATCAAATCAAATCAAATCAAATAGAATAAAATTAAATTAAATTAAATAAAATTAAATAAAATTAAACAAAATCAAAAAAAAAAAAAAAAAAAAAAAAAAAAAAAAAAAAAAAAAAAAAAAAAAAAATAAAACTAATTAAATATATAAATAAATAAAATTGGATAATGTAAATTAATTTTTATTT
This sequence comes from Dictyostelium discoideum AX4, assembly GCF_000004695.1. Classification (NCBI taxonomy): domain Eukaryota; phylum Evosea; class Eumycetozoa; order Dictyosteliales; family Dictyosteliaceae; genus Dictyostelium; species Dictyostelium discoideum. Next base: position 2,968,788 of record NC_007091.3, read on the forward strand.
ATTTTATTATTTATTTTTTTATTTATTTTATTTAATAACCGTCAATATATTAAAAAAAAAAAAAAAAAAAAAAAAAAAAAAAAAGTAAAAATTTAAAAATTAATAGTTTAAAAAAAAGAGTATTTTTATTATTTCATTTTTTTTTTATTTAAACTTTTTTTTTTTTTTTAATCACTTTAATTTAAGCAATTTTTGTTTGCTTTTGGTAACTTAAAACAAATTAAATGATCAAAGAGAAGTTCCACTACAATGGTTCTGATATAATAAAAAAATATTGAAGCTATGAGGTCTTTTGGATTTTATTGACCATTTTAATTGGTTGATAAACAATTGTTATTATTAATAATAATATTGTTATTATTTTCGTTTTTTCGATATTTCTTTAATTTTTTATTTTATTTTCCCAAAGGGAACAAAATATAAAAGTTTGAGCAAAAAATAAAAAAAAAAAATTAAAAAAAATCAAAAAAAAAAAAAAAAAAAAAAATGGTGTAAATTTGAAAGTGAATTGTTAAAATAACTGTTTAAAAATAGTTTTTTTATTGTTTGGGTTAAATTGATAGTTTTTGATATTAAAAAAAAAATTTAGTGAATTTTATGTATTTTACTGTGAAAATTCCCCACCGTTGATGTGGGGAAATTTTTTTTTTTTTTCACTACAACAAATACTCTAACTCGATTGATTACCCCAAAATAAAACCTATGTCCAAATTAATTTCTGGTCTCAGCCTTAAAACCCTACACCTTTTTTAGAAAATTTAAAATTAAATAAAATAAAATAAAATAAAAAAATTATCAAAAAAAAAAAAAAAAAAAAAAAATAATTAAAAAAAATAAAAAATTAAATATTAAAAAAAATATAAAAAAGGAAAATTTAAATAATGATTTTTTAAAAGAGAGCCTAACGCATTTACCATTACAATCTCATTACCACTACCACTAAAAATAAATTAATAAATAAATAAATAAATTATAATATCAATTTTTTTTTTTTTTTTTTTTTTGTGTTTTTTTTTTTTTTGTGTTATTTTTTTTTTAATTTTTTTTTTTTTTGCACTATCTCTAAATTTATTTTTGGTGTATCTATATCTTTCTTGGGTCCAATATGGAACGATCTGTTGCGATGAATTTGAAGTTTTTCATTTTGTTGGGTTTTATAAATTCTTGTGTTTTCTTTATCAATTTTTTTTTTTTTTTAATATTGATTAATCCCAGTTCAAAATAAAAAAAAAGGAATAACTTTTTTACATTTCAAAATTAAATTCATAAATAAAACTATTAATTATTGCTTTGCTTGATTTAATTTTGAAATGTAAAAAAGTTATTCCTTTTTTTTTATTTTGATGGGATTTTATAATATAGGGTAGTTATTAATATTATTATTATTATCATTTTAAGATATCTACTTTTTAAATATGTTAGTATTTAAAGTTAAATGTTAAATAATTAAATAAAATAATAAAATTGTAATTGTTTAGATGAATTGATCAAAGGATATAAGATTTGGAAGCATTGATTCTGGAAAACAATATACTTTGCTAGTTAATTTTCTTTAATTATTACAATTAAAGAAACTCAGCCAATATAGACAAAATCTCTCTATTAAATAATCTATATAGGAATCGAACATGTGATCTATTGATTCGGATCTTAAAAGATGGGGAGATCCGAGAATCGAACTCAGGACGCTACCACCCAAAGGTAGCATTATACCACTTAACTAATCTCCCATTTTGAAATTAGTGATTTTTAACGCATAAAAATATTTGAAATATTTTTTTAATTCGAAATTTTAATGTAAATTTGATTCTCATTATTTAATTTAAGTTGAAAACATTGAGTAATAATTAAAAAAATATTAAATAAATATTAAACAAAGGTGGTTTCTACAAAAAAAAATTTCCAACACACCAACAATTTTTTTTCACCATTCCAATTATTTCCATGTTTTGAGCCAATGATGGCACTTCCAAGTATAAACAATTAAATTTTTTAATTGCTGAACTAAATCACCAGTACATGCACTCCAATCGCCATATTACCAATTATATTAAATCACATGATTAACCCTATAAGGATTTTGAATATTTGGAACAACATTGTAGATTTCACAAAAATATTAATGTTATTGTGTTTGTAAGCCATTTATAATTAAGGGCAACTATCCAAAAACTATTATTGATAAAATTGAAATTTTCAACATTATTTTGATTGTTATGATTCTTTTTTTCTTTTTTTTTTTTTTTTATAATAACACAATGAAATTTTTAAAAATAATACCAAATCATTAGAATTTCTTTAGATTATATAATTGGTTTATTAATTTGGTGAAGGTTATTTTTTTTTCAAATTATTAACTTCTTTTCAAAAAAACCGATAAAAACTTATTTGTTTTTAAAAAAAAAAAAAAAAATTCCCATTAATTTAAGTTTCTGTACACTGTTTAAAATAATAAAAAAATATCTTTTAATTCCCACCTCGAGGTTTAGCCCGAAATTTTTTAGTAAAGTCTCGAATTTTTCAGCCAAAAAAAAAAAAAAAAAAAAAAAAAAAAAAAAAAAAAAATGAAATCAAGAAAAATCTTGTTACATTTCATAATAATAATTATATTTTTTTTTTTTTTTCTCCAATACCAACAATTTTTTTGTTTTTATATTTTTATTTTTTTTTAATTTTTTATTTCCAACAATTGAAAAAAAAAAAAAAAAATGAATAAATTAATATTAAATGTTCTATTTATAGCAATAATTATTTGTGGTGTTGTAAATTCTTTAGGTTTTACAAGTACAACAACATTAATTGTTGATGTAACTCAAAATAACCAATATCCAAAATATGGAACATGTGGTACTGCCAGTAAAACATGTAATAATATTCAAGATGCAATTAATTATTATAATAGAATTTCCCAAAATTCCAATATCCAACAATTAAATTTATTATTAGCCGATGGTGTATTTAATAATACAAATAATTTTATTGAATTTAAAAAATTCAATACAACTATTTCTCCATTAAATGTTGGATCTGAAAATGTAATTTTCGATGGTTCAGTAGGTACTAAATCCAAGGAAACCCTATTCTCATTTGTCAGCTCAACAATTTGGATTACCGGTATTCAATTTGTTAATTTCCAAAGTGAAAGTTCTTTAATCTATAGTGAATCTGGCCAAATCAATATTGACCAATGCTCTTTCAAAAATGTTTCAAGTAAAGATGGCACTGTTTATTTAAAGAGTTCAAATAGTTTAATCTCAAATACAATTTTCACATCAAACTCTGTCAAGAAAACTTCCGATTCCGCCTCAGTTATCAGCTTTTTCACAAGCTACACAAATAAATTCATAATCTCCAAATGCCAATTCAACAATAATGTCGCATTGAATGGCGGTGCCATTTACGCCAAAAACACTGCACTTATTACTGTTCCAGATCCACTTGTGTCCTTGATTGAGAATACCCTTTTCAATGGTAATGTTGCAAGTGGAAAAGGCGGTGCACTCTACACTGACAATATTCTATTAATCGTCGATTCAAATGTTTTCACTAATAACACCTCACCAACTGGTAGTATTATTAATTTAAACAATGGTCTTATGAATATTACCTCTTCTTCATTCTACTCTGGAACTAGTTTAAACTATTTCTTATCAACTATTATCTATACAACTAAATCAGATTTAAATATTGATGATAGTACTTTTGATAGAAGTTTTTCAGTTGCAATTAATTGTGATTCTTCAACTGTTATAACTCAAAATAATAATCTTTCACTCAGATTAGTTTGTTATAATTGTATTTCAATTATTGAAGGTACTCAAGATTGTCAAGGAGTTCCAAAAAATTTAGATTACTAATCAAAAAAAAAAAAATAATAAATAATTAAAAAAATTGTACAGAAAAAAAAAGAATATTAATTTATTGATGATTTATTATTACTTTTTTTTTTTTTTGTATTTTTTTTATTTTTGGTTCACTTAAAAATTTTTATTTATTATTCTTATTTTATTTTTATTTACAAATAATTTTTATTTTCTTTTTTTTTTTTTTTTTTTTCTTTTTTTATTTGATGTAAATGAAGTTTTTTTTTTTTTTCTTTTTTTTTTTTTTTTATTATTTTGTACAAAGAGGTTATTTTCATTTTAAAATTTACTATGATCGCCATCATTTATCATTATTATTATAATAATTTTTCCTTTTTTCTTTTTTTCTGTCTGTTTTTTTTTCCATCTTTTTTTCTGTTTTTTTTTTTTTTTTTTTTTTTAAAAAAAAAAATATTATTATAGTTTTAATGATGAGGAGAATTTGGTGTATTTGATTGAATATGGATATGATGATGATGATGATTTTGAATATTTGGGCCTAAAAATTTTCTAATTCTCTTAATTAAATCTGCTTTAACTTGTGGTGGTACTTTTTCTAAAATTTGTTAATTTTGGGAATTAGTAAAAATATATATGGAAAATAAAAATAAAAAAATAAATAAATAAATAAATAAATAAATAAATAAATAAATAAATAAATAAATAAATAAATAAATAAATAAATACTTTTAGCAATTGGTGTTATGAGTGCAATTAAATCTTCAATTTTAAAGTTTTCATTTTGATTATTTTTAATATATTCACGACATGCAATTTTTACTTCATCTCTCCAACCACCTTCAACTAATTTACTCTTTAATAAAACCTTTAATCTTTCTTTTTCTCCTGATTCTATAAGTTTTTGATGTATAGTTGATCTTAATTTGATATGACTAATTAAAATAATTATAAAAATAATAGAAAACAAAGAAAAAAAAAAATAATAAAAAAAAAAACGATAAAAAAAAAAATAAATAAAAAATAAAAAAAAAATTAAAAAGTTTTATTAGTATTTTAAATATGGAGTTAAAAAATTTAAGAAAAATTGTCATATGAATACTTACTCTTTTGGTAGAATTGTAGTTGTAGTAGATGCCATTTATGTATTTATGTTTTTTTGGTTATATGACTGATGTGTGTGGGTAGTATTTTACAAAAAAAATAAAAATAAAAATAAAAAAATAAAAAAAATAAAAAAAGAGAAAAAAAAATTATTTGAATTACTAAATTAAAAAATTAATAAAGTAAAATGTCTTTTTGTTTCGGTATCGATGTGTGGCCCCCTAAAGAATTGTTTTTGGTTTTTTATTTTTTTTTTTTTTTGATTTTTTATTTTTGATTTTTTATTTTTTTGATTATTTCAAATACTTTTTTTATACAATTGAAATCTTTATGATAATGAAAACTAAAAGAAAAAAAAAATATCACAATTTTTTAACGGCAAAAAAAAAAAAAAAAAAAAAAAAGAATAAAAAAAAAAAGAATAAAAAAAAAAAAATTTTTTGGAAAAAAAAAAAAAAAAACAAAAATAAAAATAAAAAATAAAAAAAAATAAAAAAAAATGATCAATCAAATTTGTGGTC